>NC_081526.1:39156254-39201709 GCF_030273125.1 Centropristis striata | reverse complement strand
ATACCACCAGACTTCCAAAATACATATTAAAAAAAAAATAATAACAGAATGCAATTATTGCAAATCTTTAGTGACCTACATTCAGTTGAACACAGTACAAAGAAAATATATCTAAAGCTAAAATAAAAGGGCAAAAATGGTTACAAACAACACATAATTAAGTGATTTAAACAAGTTAATAAAACCTGTTATTTCTGTCTGTGCATTAAAGCAATCTTGAGAGGGACCTTTGGCTTTCTGAGGACATAATAATAAAACAGCTGGAGAGCATTATTATATTATTATATAATTAGCTGCAGGTGTTGTTCCTCACTAGAGGGAGCTGCTCTTGTTACAGTATAAAGAAATACTGTTTGTTTGTATTCTGCAGATGCCAAACCACAAGGTGGGACGATAAGCTTTGGCCACGATTCGACTGCATCACGATTCTTGATAATTGTGATTCCACAAGTATATCGATTTGATATAATCAATAATTCTTAAAAAACAAACAGGTTGAATCATACACTTCCTGAGATGATAAACCATAAATGTGGTTCCCATAAACAGTCAGTGTGTCAGTCAGTCCAGCAGCTGACATTTATTCAACCTGAGACAAGAAGAGCTACATCACATATAGAGCATGTTGAAAGTTTACAGCTACAAAATGAATTGAAATGTCCACAGAGCATAAATGTGGGCTAGTTTTAATGTCATTAACTTAATGTAACGAAGTGTTTCAATAGATTAACAAATATGTTTTAATAATAACTAAAGTGCTCTCTGAATTAGTGCTGGAAGATAAAAAGAAATCAACCTCTCTGTGGTACAATCTGAATACACTGTGCTCTTATTTTGAAAGCTGCATGTGTTCAGTGACAGTAAATAGTAGCTTTTTGGGATTAACACAACTTTAATTGTTAGCTAATGTTAGCTCGCTGTATAATGCAACAGAGTGTTTAGACTGTTTGGACCTCTGACAGGCCGAGCACACGGAGAGGTGATGTGGGGACGGGCCTGATAAAGACAGGTAGGAACCTTCTGCAGACTGGACACTGAGGGGTTAACATCCCGGCTCTGCCTGCAGCTGGGAGAGACTGCTGCGGGAGGACTGTGCTGATTGTGAGTGCTTTGGGACGAGGAGGGGCCGTCTGCATGTACATCAAGCTATTTTCCCCACCCTTACTAAACAATATGTAAAATCAACACTGAAAAATGTCAGGTGGTTTGTTATCAGATCTTTTGTGCTGTCAGATTCTGTGTTTTTTTAAATTTGTTTTTAATTAAATTAACCGACGGAAATCTGTAGTACATATATAGTACGGTGGTTTGAAGTAGTTTTCAGATATTTTACTTACGTTAAAGTAGTAATACCACAGTGTAGAAAATTAGTAAAATGCAAGGAAGAGTCTTTGCTTTCAACTCTTACAGTTAAAAGTATCAGAATTAAAATCTACTTAAAATACAAGAAGGAAAAGGACTCATTATAAAGAATGGCCTTTTTCAGAATTAATTTTCTATTTTATTATTGGATTATGATTGATGCTTTAAATTGATGCATTTTTAATACATGTCATAGTTTATATTGATATTCTGCATTCAGTTTATATGTTGTATTATGAATCTAAATCTACAAAGTAACTAGTAACTTGTTAAGTAATTGTAGTGAAGAAGAAGAGGAAAGTTAGTAACTAAGTCCAGAACTTCGTCCTCCTCCGAGTTATTCCTGCACACTTCTCTTTCTCATTAAAGCACAGTGATTTTATCAATCACACAATAAAAAGTTAATCTTCTAATAAACTCATTAGGCCGGCGAGTCAAAGCATTTTGGGTTTCAGAGGGAGACGGAGCCCAGAACATTAGCATACACTTCCTGCAGCTCCACCACATTAGCGGAGCCTTCAGCAGGAGAAGCTGTTGCTTTAATGCCTCTCTGCATTTATAAAACCCTCCGGAGTCGTTTACAGTAAAGATGGTGGAGCAGCGACAGCTCCTCGCCGCTTAGAGGCCGGAGGAGCAGGAGGTGACGGAGACGCACCTCGCCATCAATACGCTGCTGGGACTCGCTGTAAGCTGCAGCCATTAGGCTGCTGCACGCCGCCCGGCCCTGTTTACTGACACACACACACACACACACACACACTGAAGACACAGTGACACACACACTTCATTACGGCCCAGTCATTAAGCCAGAGCCCATCCTGTCTCTCATAATTGCTCTGTTCCCATTCTTCCCCAATTACTGTAACCTACTCTTTATTGTCACTAAGCCTCTGCACCAATTAAAGCGCCTGTTATGCAGGACTTGGCTGCAGCGCGTCCATATTTCCTCCACTATCACCTCACATACACTCTCACATTCTGGGCTGCTTGATTAGCCAGGAGGGAGAGCGGGGAGATAGGAAGATACATGGAGCTGTCCGCAGTTATCTCCCGTGTTTACCCAGTTATCTATCGGTTCTCCTCTCACAGGACGCCTCACATCCACCTGCACGCCCACGTGTGAGCATTAGCCTGTTTGAAACACAAGCTCGTGCACAAATGAGCTCCAGAAGCGTGCAAATCCCTTTAAAATGGAGCTCTTTGCATTTCCTTGAGAGTTTTCTCTCGTGTGTCGAGCCGTGTGATAGGGAGCGTGTGTGAAACCCGAGAACTGTTCAGCGATAACAGAATTAAATGATAAAGGAATTAGTTCTGGAAGAGGAGGAGAGATGAAGATAGAGAAGGGCTAGGGAGCTCTGAGAGAGGCTGGAGGTAGCAGCAAGTGTGAAATCTTAATCTCATCTCTTTCCTTCATATATATATAATTGTGCACTCACCCCCTTTCCCTTTTCCTCCCCCCACCCCCATCCTCAGCTAACAAGCTTTCTCATATCACTGCTGATTATATAAAACCACCGCAGGGTTCCTCTCCGTCCTGCTGCTGCTAAGCTAAGCTGTCATCTCCTCTCTGCTACATGTCCTCTCCTCTTCACACTCTGAGGACGTAAACCCACCAACACCTCCTCTCTCTCTCTCTCCTACAGGTATCAAGCTCTTTCCCACATGTGTGTGTTGGTGTGACTGGTATGTTCAGTAGCTCTGAGTGGGGTCTTTATCCAGGAGGAGACTTACAACTCAAAGACCATGTAGAGCATCCCATCAGAGCTGTACGTCTCCAGCAGCTCCACGATGTGGGGGTGCTTCAGCATGTGGCAGATGCTGGCCTCCCTCTTCAGGTCTGGAAACACAGAGAGAGAGAGAGAGAGAGAGAGAGAGGGATGAGCATACATGGCAGCTAGACCACATGCATTCATGTTCTGTAATTACACATGATTAGACATATTGATTCCACCACTGAGGACAGAGAGGAAACGTTTTAATCTGTGGAAGATGACTCAATGTGTGCATCATGTATCAAATCAAATCAACTTTATTTATAGAGCCCTTTAAGACAGCGTTAGCTGATACACTGTAAAAAATGTTTGTAGAAATAACAGTAAAACACTGTCAAATACATCAGAAATAGGGCGTAAATAGACACTAGACACTTTTAATTACCGTAAATCAAAGAATAGCATAAAACTTTCACTTTTTTCTGTCATCGACTGGAAGAAACACACAGTTTTGTTGTAAAAATATAACATTTTCATGCAAAATTTATGGAGATGTTCCATGATGTGTGAATGAATGACACAATTACCCTAAAAATAACTGGAATATTCAGTCTAAATTACAGTTTTTGCTGATATTTACATTTAAATTTACAGTAGAAAACCCACTCACTGTCATTTTTACGGTGAAGTTCTGGCAACCACAGCTGCCGGAATTTTTATTTATTTATTATTATTTATTTTTTACAGTGTACAAAGTGCTGTACATGGCAGGACAGAACAACAATAAAAACAGAAAAAGCAAAAACAACTAAAACAAAGCGAGTCTCATGCTGGTACAAACCAGTAAATAAAAGTGGGTTTTAAAATGAATCTCAATTTTAAAATTAATCTTAATTTAAGAAAAAACACAAAGAACAAATAAGAACAAATAAAAACAGAACAAAGGCTCATGTTGAGTTAAAAGCCAGTGAATAAAAATGGGTTTTAAGATTCCTTTTAAAAGCGGACAGTGAGGAGGCCTCCTGATGTGCAACGTATGTGGAAAAAATATCTTTACAAGACTTTTATTATATTTTAAACCTGGAAACACACATGCACCATGGTCTTCATCAGTGCTAACCCTACTGTCTGCAGGAGCAACATAAGTGTAACATCTGGTTCGGATCAGATTGGTAAATATTTCGTCATACAAAATGGCAGAAATTATATTTTTAGCCCATTACGTGTGGATATTTCATTATTTTCTCTGTCTTACATGATATTAAAGTGAATATATTTAGGTTTTAGACAAAACAACATTTAAACTCATCTCCTCTGACTTTAAGAAAGTGTGATGGACATTTTTCACCATTTTCTGGCATTTTATGTACCAAAGTATTAATCATTAATGAAAAAATCATCAGCTGTGGCCCAAATAAATAATAATAATAATAATAATAATAATAATAATAATAAATGATGATATTTAAAACAATGTCTGCATTGTTTTAGTACTATATGTATTTGATAGGTGACGGAACATTTTAGTTTTAAACTCCATCAAATAGACCTACCGTAGTCTACAATGGACTTAATTGATACATTACACACAATTTTGCAACTTTTACTACAAAAGTTCTCACGTCTGTAGCAGCAGTGCTATGTGCAAAAATATTTAGCCAACAAGTTGCTTCTAAATGTAGCATGTTGTTTCTTTTCTCTGGTCATTTTATCACATGCAAGTGGAAACACAACACTGTTTTTAATGATAAACAATAAATATTGTGTTGAGTTCTGAACTAACAAGGTGAAAGAAACAGGAACTAGACTGCTGTTAGAACCAGCTCTGACCTAAAACACATCACTAACAATCCTTTTGTAAGAATCGATTCTGAAAACAAGCCTGTGGTTGTTATTGATACTTCATGTATTGATCCCACCGATCTTACTTTACCCTGTAAACACAAAGTGTGACCAGCTGATTCTCTTTACCCTCCAGCTTTGGGCTCCACAGGGAGGCTGGAACAGGCAGGAGGTCCATACTGTCCCTCCTGTAGCATCTCATGGGTATGTGTAGGATTATGTATAAGTGTATGGGTATACAGGAAATGTATTGGTATGTTTGTATGCATCTATGTGTGCTGGTATGGTGTACAGATATGCAAGTGTTGATACATAGAATTGATATCATGAAAATGAGAAATTAGTCTGAAGGAAACAGGTAGTTTTGAGTTTGAGTTTTGATTTTGATTTCTGACCTGTTAATATTGTTTAAAGAAGTGGGCTGGGATTGAACAAGTTTTTACTTCTTCCCACTCCTTTTCAAATATGTTGTGGCATTTTTATAGAGTGCTTGGTGGCCTTATCAGTGCAGGAGTCACTAGGGCTGACTCCTGTTGATGCATTATTATTATTGTATTGTTGTTGCATATTTGAAATAAATCATTCAAATCAAAAAATCAAAAATCAAAATCTCTCAGGCTCCCTGAGGTCTAAGATCTCTCTGACACGGTCACATTCTCCTGGTCCTACCCATGTCATCATGTCTTTCCTTACTTTGTTTACCTCCAGTAGTTTACCACTAACACTGTGCTCCATGTTAAACACCTGAAGCGTTCCCAGCTCTCCGTCAGAGAGGAAAACAGAAAAAGCAAAGTGCAGCGTACGGCTGGCGCTCCTGAAACACTGATGTGACTCATCACTGCTCTCCTTTAGGTTAAACTGATGTTTGTTTGTTTTCATCCCATTATTTTAGAGCCTCTTACTGCTGCAGAGCAATTGAATTGATTTCCAAAGAAAAGGAGGGTTAATAGAGGGTTAGTGAAGCTGGAGGCAACAATGATGCTTTAGAGGCTGAAAAACAAACACACAGCTCTCCTTAGAACAGATATTACATTTTCATTTTTACATTCTGATTGACAGTTTGAATCTGACTTTTACCATTGTACACTAGTGTTCAATATAACAGCAGTCCAATGTGACTAACCAGATGAATCAGGTGTTTAGTATATTTTTATTGCTACATGGTAAACAAGGTACCAGTAGGTGCAGTAGATTCCCAGTAAACCAACCAGACCAGCATTGGTGATATGCAGCTCTTAAGGCTGTCACATTGGGTAATTAGTTGAAAGGGGCGTGTTCAAAAATATAGCAGTGTCTGCTGTTGACTTTACAAACACAAAACGTTTTTGTACAAACTTTTTTGTTTCTAGGATTTATCAATCCTGTGATCACTAAACTAATATTTAGTTGTATGACCAGTTTTTTATAACTGCTTCACATCTGTGTGGCCTGTTTCAGTCTCGTCCATCCAAAGAATGAATATATGTATGATGGGAAGAACTGATTGGGCACTATGTCCAAGAACTATTTATCACTAGATTATTATGTATTTTCAGTGCTTTTTTTACCCAAGCTTTTGCTCACATCAACATTAGCCCTTAGCTGCTGTAGTGTCAGTTTGCTGTAGATGTGATGGTGCAGAGTGAAACTAAACCAAAGATAAGAACAGGCTCCTGCAGCAGGTTACAGGTGAATGTTAGCAGATAACTTCCTCCTCCCAAGCTCCACATGTTGATCCAATCATGGTCATCATGGTCCCAAAAAAAAAACTTAAAGCCTTGTAACCAACGTCCCCAAATGGATGACATCATAATGATAATGTCTTCTTTATGCTCACGGGTCACAATTACATCGGTTACATCCAAAATATAGTGAGAGTCCTTGGAAATAAAATTGAAATGACACAAAGTGAACCATTCTCTCTTCCAGACTTCTTTTAAGGACATAAAATGCAGCTTGTCAGAGCTGCAGACACTCTGACATAACAGCAGCAGAAAGCATATTGTTGTGGGTTTGTGGGCTGTTTCATGTCTTTAGATGTGTCTAAATGAAAGTGGCACCAGCAGCTAAAGTGCGTTCCTCTCCCACCAACACGACACTGCACAGAAACGTGGAACACAAATCTGAGCAGTTGTACATGCACATCCTGTCCAGACAGTCAATCATACAGATTGGATTTGATCAACAAAAGGGATTTGCCTTTCAGTATGAACATCTAAACATAGCCGATCCCATCTATCTCTCTTTCATCCTTCCATTCAATCTCTCAATCCTTTGATCCAACCATTCATACTTTTCACAAAGCAGCTCCTTATTCCTGCTGCTGGCAGCTGTTGCTCTGAGACCTTCTGAAGCTGAAGAAACACCACCAGAGAAACACACAAACATCACAATCACAACCTTTGCTGCCGGAGCTCAATCTCAATCACATCTGCTGGAAACGCATCGCCAGGCGCACATAAGTGTATTAACTTTTAATATCCGTCTCTGCGACTGAAATAGACCAGGCTGTGCCAAAATATACATCCTCAGTATACATGTAGAGTAAACACAGAGGATATATATATATATATTCCCTGGCTGCTGCTGCAGGTGATTTATGGGGAAACGATGGGATTCTGCACGCAATCTCTCTCTCTCTCACTCATACTGATGAACTATTGTAAAAATTGACTGTATTGTTCTTCTATGTATGCAGTGACATTTAATTAAGCTCCCAGTTGGAGCCATGAGCCACTTGTGCCGCTGCGAGCCTCTGCGCTAACATTAAGCTAATCCTCGGAGGACAAGCACAAGGCGTGGGCTAGCGCTAACATGCTGCTAATGCTGCTAAAGCCGGATAAGTGGCTACCTTCAGGGCATTGCAGCATGCCGCATTTAATGTCATCCGGAGAGCTCGCCGCTCGTGTCCGTCACCGTAACTGCTGCCGGAGATTACCAAAGAGACTTGATCACATGAGAAGCAAACACCACACCAAGTTTATTGAGCTCCAAACAACTGCTGCAGGGAGCCACGTTCACTGCTGTTAGTGTGTGTTTATAGTAACACCACAGAGAGTTAATAAGGAGGAAAATGACAGAAAAAGGTAGAGGAGGAAGACTAATAATGCTGCAGAAAACTGTTTATGTAACACATGCACAGATAAAGAGCTTCAACATGAAGCAGATTCAGCTCAGGAAGTGTTTGCTTCACCAGGAAAATATGAGTTTTATTTAACATTTAAATGGCGTTCTTCTGCTACAAATCCTGAAACGCAACTTAAAACCCAGAAGTCCAAACATTAATAACAATTATTGTAAAGCAGCCACAGACATCCTGCCGGCTAATACTGACATGATAAACAGGACTATCATGTCCACATGAAGTTATTCTGGCTCTTTAATATTCTGTCCATACTAAGTTTGTTCCAATACTTTTATTTACCTAAATGTTAATTAACCTTTACAGTTAAAACTGTACACAGACAATATATGTCAAATGTTCAAACTGTTGTTCACCTTTTACAGTGTCCAGCATTTTTGTAATCAAACCTTAAAAACTGCCTAGTTCCCATCAGGTAAAGTCTAGAGGTGGAGGTGTAGAAGGTATGTGGAGATTTTAATAGTTCTGGCATAAAGCATGTCCGAGTTATTGTTACTCAAATATGACTTATTAAAGACATGGGCCAAAAAAAGTTTTTGAGCCATGTTTTAAGTTTCTGTTGTTTTGCTTTAGCTACAGGCTTAATACTTTCAGATCTCCTGCCAACAAAGGGTGGGTGTTAAAAGGTTAAAGGATAGGTTGCTGATGGGTTGGACAATTCCAAAAATACTAATAATAAGAATAAGAATAAGAATAAGTGGCTGTGACACAGCCAATGGTAACACCTAAATGCTGCACACAGTGACTCCAGGAAGAGTTTCTGCTCAGTGGGCAAAACTAAGACGTGTGGATACGATAGACTGTATATCAACAGGAGAAAGTAGGAGGTCTGATGGTGCAAGACTCCTCGTTCTGCAGGGACGCTAGCACAAAGAGGACAGGAACAGGGACAACAGCATACTAACACAGCTCACTGGGTGAACTAAGGATTTATTCTGACTGAATGAAGTTGGTGGTTGTTGGATCAACAGAAAGACTAACCAAGAAGAGTCTGGTGAGTTTTAATGAAGTGTGATTTACAATCAGTTAACAAGGCCATTAAACCAGGACATTGCATTTTTCCGTTTGTTAGGAAAATATGTGTAAGAACATTTACTTTCTTGACATTTTATGAGTTTATTCTGTTTATCTAATAAAAAAAAGCTAAGAAACTGTGTGAATCACCACTTTTATTCATTTGACTATGTATGTTATGTATTTGTCTTGAAACAACAACATAAACTAATTCAACAGCTGAGCAATGAGTATCCATGGTGACGGCACATTCCTGCATGCATGTTTATTTATCCCATAATACTTCTTATGCAGCATGTTCCTGCAGAGAAACTGGACATTTTCTAAATAAATGAGGGGAATTAGAGTCAGAGAGAAAGTTAGTGTTGAAAAGGGAAAAAAGAAATTGCAAAAAAAAAAGAAAAAGGGGAGAGAGAGATAAACAGATGTGATCTCTACAGAGCTCCCTGTTCCTCCTGCTGGGAGTCAAAGCCTGCAGAGGAAGGAGGCCTGCTACCACACACAGCTGAGGGGTGTGTGTGTGTGTGCGTGTGTGTGTGTGTGTGTGTGTGTGTGTGTGTGTGTGTGTGTCTGTGTGTGTGTGTGTGTGTGTGAGAGACCTGACAGTTGGTGCAACATGTCACAACACTCTAATAGAAACGTTAAAAAGTGCTGTCGCTTTTATTTCACGACTCTGGAAGAAGACAGATGAAGGAAGGAGGATTTGAGAGAAATAAAGGAGGGAGTGAAGGAATGAGGAGATGGGAGAGTGGAGGAGGTGCAGGGGAAGTGAGTAGGAGGTGAAACATGATGAATTTTGCTCATTCTCTGGCTCGCTTTTCTCTCTCCTCCCCTCAGAGGGCTGACCTATTCGTCAGTCAGACCTCCGGACAGGCTGAAGAGAAACAAGCTGGTGTGTGTGTGTCTTTGTGTGTGTGTGTGTGTGTGTGTCTTTGTGTGTGTGTGTGTGTGTGTGTGTGTGTGTGTGTGTGTCTTTGTGTCAGGCCTCTGCTGGCCAATCCATTGCCAAGACACGAACCATTTGACCCACTTCCCCTGGTCGGAGCTGAGCACTGGGTGTGTGTGTGTGTGTGTGTTTTTGTGTGTGTGTGTGTGTGTGTGTGTGTGTGTGTGTGTGTGTGTGTGTGTGTGTGTGTGTGTGTGTGTGTGTGTGTGCCTGCTTGATTACTGTGGTGCCGTGTTACAGCTGCCCGCTCAAGTGAAACTGCTCTGCTTTCTGAAAGCAACAACAACAGAGAGGGAAAATAAAAACAAATCAGCAGCGAGAGCAGCCGGCTGGCGTCAGGAGGAGCAGAGAGAGTTCTGATGGATTCCTGAGCGCTGCAGAGGAGCGCTGTGATTGGATATAAATGAATGACTGGGGAGTGTGCTGACCATGTAGCATACAGTATGCCTGCACACACACACACACACACACACACACACGAACATAAATGCTGGTAATGAAGAGAAATGGTGCCGACGCTCTGTTACAATGAAAAACTTTCATTTAGGAGTTTGCTGTGATCCGTCAAACCAGCTTTTCATCTCCACTGTTTATGAGAGGAGAGGAGCTCAGTGTGGTGTCTGAGGAGGAACATTTAATCAAGATTCCTCTCTCTAACTCACAGAAACCCTCTGTTACTGCAGGAAGAGGAGGCCAACAACAGGGCAGAGACAGCTGAGAGGTGGAGCCTCCTTGATCTCCTGGACGGAGATACCTGACGGATGACAGGCTGAGTGGTGCACCAACACAAAGATAATCCTCCACTAGAAGAGCAGAAGCTGTCTGTGCTTCCTCCGATGTCTGTAACAGAATGCTCCACACGTTCTGCCTGTCTGTTGTTGCAGCACCATGCTTTATGCTGCATCAGGGCGAAGCACGCCAACAGACTGAACAAACTGGACAGGAAGGCTGGTCTGTGGTGGCCATCAGGAGGTGATACAGTCCAAATACAGGACCTGATACACCCCCACTAAACACTGCACACCCACAGGAGCACATTCAGCAACAGACTGACTCAACCCCATGGTGCTAAGAAGCTATAGAGGAGATCATCAGGCTGTAACTCTTGTACCTGTCAGGCCGGAGGTTATATACTGCTCCTCAACTCATCATGCAAATCAAACTGGACTGACTTATTGATGCTAATAATTGCATCTGTCCCTTTGTTTTGTCACTTTTTTTATTGCATTAAAAGCTTGATTTTGGGAGAAAGTGACAACCTTAGTGTCCACCTTCAGTTGCACTTGCTAAATCAATTCGAGCAACATTGATAAATTAGAGTTCTTACTTTTTAAGCGTGCGATGAATGCCTGCAAACCTGAGCTCCAGTGTTGTTGTGGACAGGGTGTGGGGGGCTTTAAATCTCAATGTTGGGCTCAGCCATAGGAGGAATGAGGCATCATCCATCATCCACACATAGACCCTCAAATATACTCATCTCCTATTAACCACATGGTTCCAAAAAAAACCTTTGAGTGGTTTGTCATTTTGCCTCAGTGTGGACAGACTGAAGCAGCATCAGACTAAATGCTGATAGTGAGTCTGCTACGAGTCTCCAGGAATGTATTCAGGGAAGAATAAGAACATGAAGGAGTAGAAGATGATACATCAGATCAAGAATACCTGCCTTTTGTGGACAAATCTGAAAATGGCTGTCTGGCTTTGTAGGAACAAAACTCTTCAAAAATAATGATTCATGCCATGAGAGATGAATCCGGATGCTGTGCAGCTGAAAAACTTCAAAAGACATTCTTTTCTCACAGTAACTGCTCCTGTAAAGCTGATAGAACTGATCAGCTGCTCTGTGTTTATGTGAACGCTATCAGACAACTTTAGGAGAACAAAACTGCACTTTTGAAAGAATTGTGGTCATCGAGGAAGAAGCAGGTTGACGTTAGGTGACTGTAGTTTTTGTGGTGTGCTGTTGGAACTGTTGGGTCCTTGGTGGTGGCTTTTCAACTCATTCAGCTGATAGCAGCACAGTCTGTTGGTGAGCTAAATGACTTGGATTGGCTGTTCAACTCAAGTGAATCAGTGCATGAGAAGAGAAGCAGAGGTGAGGAAAGGAAGCCAACAACTAAAGTCAAAGGGCACAAACAGAAGGCAGTTGAGTCTAATATCTTCAACAGCACGTTCATCTGGACTGATCAGCTGGAGACCAAGTGAGAATGTTTGGCCAACACTGCTATGTTTCACATCATAAAGATTTGTATATCTACAGTCCTAGATATTCTAATTTTCTAATATTCAATTTAACATGCATGTTGTCCGCGACCCCCACTCACTGAACACAATCTCACACGCACAGTTCAGATCACCCAAAAAAGACACAAAATGACCAAAAAAAGGAAACAAAATGACCAAAAAATGACACAAAATGACCAAGAAGACACTAAATGACCAAAAAAAAGACTCAAAATGACCAAAAAAGACTCAAAATGACCAAAAAAGACACAAAATGACCAAAAAAAGACACAAAATGACCAATAAAGACACAAAATGACCAAAAAAAGACTCAAAATGACAGAAAAAGACTCAAAATTACCAAAAAAGACACAAAATGACCAAAAAAAGACACAAAATGACCCAAAAAAGACATTAAATGACCAAAAAGACTAAAACACATTAACACAGTGGAGACAGAGCTGACTTCCAAAATGATTTGGCGACCCCCAGAAATCATCTCGCGACCCCAATTGGGGTCCCGACCCCAAGGTTGAGAATAGCTGTTCTAATGTACCTTTTTACAACCACCACTTGGCCATTGGCTGTCATCTCTGTGGTGTGTTCAAGTACAGGGTTAGGGTTAGTAAGGAGGCATGAGGTGACTCTAGAGCCGGCCTTCAATGCTGCTAGTTCTTTGATATTGATTCTGTGTGTTTGGGCCTTAAAACAGTCCACTCTGCTTGTTCTCATCAAGCCTAATAACCAAGACAGTCTAAAGAAAGGACAAGGCTTCTCCACCTCCTCTACTGGACAGGAGTGAAGCTGTTGATGTAACACGGAGCCAGAGTCAATGGTGACAAGACAAGGATCGAGGTCCCGCCCAAACACACATTCAACCAATTACAAGTCAATTACAGCTGTCAATCATGACCTCACAGTCGTGTTTTAACTAATAATTTTAATAACTAATTAAAATCAAACTTATGAGAAAAATAAACACCTGAACAAACATCAGTGTGATAAGAACAGCCTAAAACGAAGTGAAAACCATCTTATTTGTCCTTTTTTAGTTTGTCTCAGGTCCCATCCACTAACATGGAGGGGGCGGGGGATGTGTTGCCTCCCTGGTGGGGTCGGTCATGTCCTCCATCTTTACATCAGTCTGTGAGCCCAACATGTAGCTCAGACTTTCCTAAATCTTTGGTGCATTCAGGGCTTTTGCAGCAGTGAGAAAGCACCTGTCAGGGTATTAAAGCTGGCTGGTATTTAACAGTCACACTGACTGTAAGCTGTTGGTTCCAGCTGTTTTCCATGAAAAAAAAAAAAAGAAACAAGCTACAACCTGCAATTTTCTCCAGACATGATTTTAAAAAGTCCCACTTTTACAGTGTGAGGAGTGTAAAATGGTGTTTTGTTGGGGCTCACAGCGCGAATGGCTGAGCACTTTATGTCTGACTTGTAGAAGCTTAAGTAAACCAAGGAGAGGCCTGTCATGCTGGATTATGTTCTCTCCATCAGCGAGACAGAATTAGAGAAGGTAGGGAGCTGCTGTGTAATGTGGCAGGTAAAGCTCCTCCAAGAAACATTAATTATCTTCAACTCACAGCATGTGTGCATGGCCCACAGCCTGCAAATATCATGTTATTAATACAGAACATGAGTACTAACTATATGAGCAGACCTTTACATGGATGTGCAATTAACTTTTGGCAGAATTTATTTGTATTTACACAATTTTCCCCATATCAAAACATAAACAATCCCCTTCATCTACAGGATGTGTTGCCTATCCTGTCCACAGTTTGATACACAGCAGAGCATTAAAGATATAATCTTAGCTAGTCTATCATGGGGCTTGATGTGGGAACAGGTCTGCAGCCATGCCTGCTCTTTAAGGCTCTGCTAAGCTAAATGCTAACATGTTCACAGTGACAACACGTGACATTGACAATATGTAATATTTAGCAAGTTTACTATCTGAATTTAGCATGTTAACATGCCAACACTAAAGTATTTACAATGAAAGATCAGACCTGCTTGTTCCACCCACTACATTACCAGGAATATTCTAATATCACTGCTGTTTTCATTGGTTTCTTTAAGTTACATTTCCTAGAATTATAATTCATTTAGTGAAACTGACAGTGTGAAAACCTCATGGCAGTGCAATAGGATGTCTGAGGATAGCAAAAGTCAATCAGATTCATCATCTGTGGACGATGAATATCTTTATAAACTCTCATGACGATCCATCCAACACTTGCTGACACATTTTAGATTCAATGTAACCTCATCAGATTTAAAGTTCAGCTACAACAAACCACAGAATTGAATTTGAACCCCAGGGTGACATTTAGACAACCAGTTTGTAATGGAATCAAAAAGGAACAAAGCATGCTTCTCGTTGGCTTTTTAACACCACGTAGAGTGTTGATTTTATGTTGATTTTATGATTTTTTGTTTTTATTGTATTCATGCATATTTTATTTTGTGCGGGCAGTACATTTTACATTTTATTTTTATTTATTTTTAATTTATTTTATCTTATTGCATCTTACTGTTCTATTGTTTACTACATCTCTTTGTATTGTGTTATGTATTTATTGTTTGTGCAGCACTTTGGAAACCTTGTGTTTGCTAAAATTGTGCTCTATAAATAAAGGGGATTGGATTGGATTGGATAAAGAGACTTAAGTGACATAACAGCTTCATATTACACTATTTAATAATCACAAGCAGCTCAGGTAGAATATAACACAACATGGAACATTTATTTACAGACGACATTTGAAGGAGCGGTTCAACATTTGCTCAGTGATGATGAGTAAATGTTAGTTAAATGATAAAGTATTTTAGTCTGTTACTGCTCTCTAAGAATAGCTGCTGGAGTTATAGACAGGATAAATCTGTTTCAGCTCACCGACTCGCTCATTCTTCCTCTAATAAACTCTTTTATTCCTAGAAATTTCTCTTCAGACTTCTCAGTTCATCTAATAGTTTCTGTCTTATCACCTCCCACTCCAACATCCCAAAATCTTTAATTCAATCTCTCCTCCTCTCGTGTTCTCTCCATCCCTCCTCCAGCCCGCGGCAGATATCTGATAAGACCTGTGACTGGTCTAGACCAGACTCAGCTCTTCCTCTGGAGGAGACAGACCAGCACCTGCTAATTACTGAGCAGAACCACAGAACCACGGAGCAGGTTTAAAGACGAGCCACGCTCTCCGAGACTAAATACTCTGGCAGACCAGTCACCAGTCAGCTGGCAAACAGGACGTCCCGCCCCTTTTATAGCAGCAAATCACTCTTTAAATACAGAAAATCTAACTCTTCAACATACAGTACAGGCCAAAAGTTTGGACACACCTTCTCATACAATGCGTTTTCTTTATTTTCATGACTATTTACATTGTAGATTCTCACTGAAGACATCAAAACTATGAATGAACACATATGGAATTATGTACTTAACAAAAAAAGTGTGAAATAACTGAAAACATGTCTTATATTTTAGATTCCTCAAAGTAACCACCCTTTGCTTACTAGAATATAAGACATGTTTTCAGTTATTTCACACTTTTTTTGTTAAGTACATAATTCCACATGTGTTCATTAATAGTTTTGATGAATTTACAATGAAAATAAAGGAAACGCATTGAATGAGAAGGTGTGTCCAAACTTTTGGCCTGTACTGTATGTAAACACGAGAAGATTTTTTAATTTTGGACATCTCAAAATATGTTGTGTTTTGTGATTTCTGGCCATCTAATATGTATCAACAGACTATAATAAGACCATGGTGATGTTTTATATATAAACACGAGAAGATCTGAAATACCAGAAACCATCTTTGCTGTGTTGTAAGATCTTTTAGTAACATCCATGATTATATCCAGCAGAAGTTTAAGGAATAAAATCACAAGTTACGCAGCTTTTTTTTAGTTAGTCTCTTAAATAGTCTGTACCTAACCAGAAGTATCTACAACTTGTTAATGTTCTAATAAAAAAAGGAACAATGGTCCAATTAATGAATTAATTATAAAGCTCTGACCTGCAATATTTTATCTACATATAGTATGTACATACAGAAGTGACTAAATCAGATTTTTTGTGTTTTCTTTTCTTTTAATCAAGCTGATTCAACTTGCGGTGATGAGATAAAACTGAAATGATTCAAAGAGTTGTTTGATATCAGAGTGGCTTATTTCTATGTAGACAGAAAGAAGCAATTAAGTACATTCACTCAAGTACTAAGTGGTGGTACTTGTACTTTATTTAAATATTTCTATTTTATGCTGCTTTATACTTCTATTATTGCCAATATTACACTTTTTTCACCACTATAATTGACAGCATTAATAATTATTTACTTTGCAGATCCAGAATATTCATGCAAAATATAAATACACTTATAAATTATGATGTTTTATTATGTATTCTACTAGCTGAATCTGATATTTATTTTAAGTAAACTAGCCATTATGTTGTTTATAATGGGGTGAAACGGTTCTGAAGCCGAGGCCAGAAACATGGAAGATGGAGCCAGGAAACCAGACGTGAACATTTGTTTGGTCATCTTGTGAATGCAGAGTAGGGGTGTGCCATATCGTCTCGTTCACGATAATACTGGTGTATTTTTTTTATGGGTAAAAAAAATGCATATCATGATATAGGCAACATTCCTACTTCCTGCCGTAGTGGTGTAAGGGTTTCCCATTAATGACCTCGACTGTGGCGGCTCCAGAGTCTCATGTGCTGCTCTAACGTCACATTTCAAGCTACTGAAAGTTTATCTACACTATTCATAATATCAAGTTATTTTGCGTTGTGTTGCCGTTTCTCAGCAGAGTGTCAAAATAAGAAGCTTTAAATAAAACATACTCAAACCGTTATTCTACTTTACAATTATTTATTGAAAAAGGCAATGATAAGATCAGTGTATATGAGGGAATAGTGGCATTAGAATGTGTGAGAGGCACCAAATTTGGGCTTTTATGAAAAATAATTCTCCAGGGAGGCATCATGCCCCTGGACCCCATAGATGGTTATTTTTAATTATTTGCTAATACTCAAGAGACAAAAGTAATTTTTTTGTATTTGGCAACTCTTGGGACATTTTAGATTTATGATTAGTTTTCGTTTTTTATTTATACAGACTAAAATATCATATTTTCTATATAATTTTCAGTATTTTGTAATATCGTCAAGAATATCGTTATCACAAAAATTCCCTGAAATATCGTGATAATCTTTTAGGGCCATATCGCGCAGCCCTAATGCAGAGTTATGAGCTTCACAGAGACAAACTGCATGGCAATATTCAGGATGCATAGGAGACTATTGCTGGTGGAAGCAATGCAACCATGTTGCAGAAATCGATGGATCTGGAGAAACATAGGTTATATTATTAGATTATTAGATTGTTTTCTTGTCAGGCCGTGGGCTGAACAGGCTGAATCTATGTACACACTTCTTCCAGAAACAAGAGCTCAAGGTGCCCCTGGCCTGGCTTCATAATTAACTGCTTCAATGAAAACAGCCCAAAGACAACAGAAGAACAGTTTGATTGAACAGTGTGTGTGTGTGTGAGCTCCAGAGTGAATGAGAAGCAGGCCAGCGTGGACCAACACACACAAACAAGGACGAGCCTCTGACCTCTCCATTGCATTCACTTTTAGTGTGCAACAGAGTGGCAAAAAGCAATTATCTGGCGTTATATTTATGAGCAGCTGGAAACGGCAGAGTGAGTAATAGACGGAGAGATAGTGATCTCTTACCCTCCGTGCTGAGTCCAGGACTGGAGGTAAACTGGGCCACATCCACGATTTTGACAGCAAACTGCTGTCCCGTCTCCCTGTTGATGCATCTCCGCACCACGCTGAAGGGACCCCTGCACCACACAGACGGAGGAGAAACATTTAACATGTGGTTTGTTATCCGTCTTCCTGCCAAGCGCTATGTTAAACCTGCAATAACTCATTTATTGGCAGAAAGAAGCTGTAAACACAACACACACTATCACCTCATACAGCTCACATGGTGAACTTGTTAGAAAGCTGAATATTTATTTATTTATTTATCATCCAGAAGGATCGGAGCAACAGCAGCACTCATTATGAGTCCAATGATGAATGGAAACACAATATCCACTTCCTTTAAACTCCTTTTTGGTCTCTACCAGCTTCTGATCCCTCTCTTCACATGAAATCAGTATCAAATGTTATTTTACAGTGTTTTTATAGATAAATGTGTCAACTAGACCTTCACCAATGACGACAGTTTCAACTATTTAACAATATAATGACATAATAATAAAATATTAATCTGTCTGAGTAACTTTATAGAAAGAAAAAGTCCAAATTCTCTGATTCGGGCTTCTTAACTGCAAATATTTTCTGGTTTCTTTTAAGTATTTGAGGATGTCATATTGATCTGACATCCCACATTTTTCACCATTTCTTGACATTTTATAGAGCAAACAACTAACTGATTAATCTATAAAATAATTGACCAATGAATAGACAATGAAACAAGCGTTGAAGCATCATGCTGAGAGCCGTTACTGATGGACGAGAAAGAGCTAAATGAGCCGATAAGGTAAACCATGAACCTTATTCTGACTGGAGGGCATTATTTTCAGATTATTCCAACACCACATAATGCAGAACTAATTCTTCCTTGCAATGTAAACGAAAGTGAAAACCAACTTGTTTAGCCGCCCCATGTGATTCAGA
The DNA here is from genome assembly GCF_030273125.1 of Centropristis striata. Lineage (NCBI taxonomy): Eukaryota > Metazoa > Chordata > Actinopteri > Perciformes > Serranidae > Centropristis > Centropristis striata. The sequence goes on along the minus strand of NC_081526.1, from coordinate 39,182,773 downwards.
TCCACTCTAAACTCTAATGGGCTCTTCCTTGCTCCTTGCTTCACCCTTCCAACAAGTTTTATGTAAATCATGCAGGCAGTTTTTGCAGACAAACAGACAAACAAACCAACATGACCTCTGTGGTGGAGGTAAACACGGTTAAATGTGGGTGTTGTGATGCATTCAGGCTCTCTCTACAGTCTGCTCTTAAACAGCAGCACAAACACCCCACAACAAATTACATAAAACCATCAAATTGGTGTTAGAAGAAGTTAAGTGTGGTGTGACACACTGTTATGAATCATATGAGCACAATAACCATTTAACCACAAAATCCTTAATTAGCCGTTTTGTGAGTATAATTGTGATTTGATCCTGCAGAAAATCATAGACAAACATTTTGAATTATTGCATTATCCCCAGCTAAAACTGAAGTAAATAAAGTAAACACACTCCTCTCTCCCGTACTACAACTCCTTCTCTCACTACACAAGCATCAAAGTTATGGTAAAATGTTAACCCAAGAGGCAAACACACAGACAGAGACAGAGTGTGGGTTACGCTCGTTTCCCTGCACACTGAGTGAAGCAGCATGTTGCTGCATGCGGAGAAGTGAAGACTTTGGTTCTCATTGCTGAGGTCGGAGCGTTCACAAATTGAATCATCGTCCTGGTGAGAGACTGTATCATCATCTCATCCAGTCAATGGGATCAACAGAGAGATAGCACTCTGCAGGGCTGCAGGTTAGAACTAACAAGCTGCAGGTCAGAGTTACAGGCAATACAGCAGGATCACTGCTCCTACATCAAGCTGCTGCTGCTACAGCTGTACACAGGAGCAGGAGGAGGAGGAGCAGGAGGAGGAGGAGGTGGTGGAGGAGGTGTACACACAGTCAGATAAATGAAGCCATGCATCTTATAGAAGAAAAAACAAACATGCTGGCCGCAGCAGACACATAATCCCATCCATCTTTTTTCTCTACCTGCTTATTCCTGGAAGGTTTCCCAGCATGCACTGGGGTAAAGCAGGGAAACACCAGCACAGGTCAGCAGCCACAGATTAATATGTGGGGAAGCACAGCGTAGCTCCCTGCTTAGAGCTGCAGCAGGTTATTTATGGACGCTGATGAGGTTTATTGATGAGGATTATTAGGACATGAGATAATCAGAAGTGTGTGTGTGTGTGTGTGTGTGTGTGTGTGTGTGTGTGTGTGTGTGTGTGTGTGTGTGTGTGTCTGGGGATTGTTTGACTTGTAGCTGATACTAGAAAGTATTCTGATATCAGAGTTTCGATACAGACACAATACTTGCAAAAGGCGAGGTCATTATTTACATTACAGAGAGTCAGTCAAACAGTCACAACCTTCAACTTAATGAGACTTTAACATTAAAATGCTGAGCTAAAGTATGCAACACTCCAATTCTACTAGTAAAGATGTATCTAGTGTGGAAGAAAATATAAGCGAGGATGATGAAACCTGGTTAGAAAATGAATCTGTTGTTTACTTTAAGATGTCGCTGCTTTGTGCAAACAGGCTGCAACTAACAATTATTGTCTGTCCGTTCTTTTCTCAGTTAATCGCTCATCAAAAAAATGTCAGAAAATAGTGTCAGTCCAAAAATCCAAAGCTATTCAGTTTATAATCATGTCTGACAACTAAAAGCATTAAATTCTCAGATTTAAGAGGCAGAAAACCAGTAGATTTGTGGGTATTCAGTACACTAAAACAATTATTAGATTCTTAAAATAGTTGCCAATAAGACATTTCTGTTGATTGATTAATTGTTGCAGCTTTAATGTGTTCTTGTGCTGCAGAAACTGAGAAATGTTACTCTGTTTCCCTACAAACCATTGTTTTCCTCATTTCTCAAAGTCCTTAATTATTAAACGCTGTCTTCAACACAAGCAGCCATAACAAACTTAAATAAAATAGTCTAAAAGTGATATAATCTTGTCGGGGAACACCATGAAGTCAGTTAACTAGAAGGATTTGATGAATTCCCCCAGACATTTAATGCCACGTCGTCGTTCTGAATGTTGCAGACTTCTTTTTGATGAGCGCCAGAAATGGTTGAATAATGATCCCCGGGAGACAGCAGCACAAAGACAAATAGTTCTTCTGTCTGTTACCGTGGTTACCATGTTTCTAACTCAGCTCTGATGACTGCACAAGTCGAGATGACCCAGATCACAGCCAGGAAAACGCTCTGTCACACTTTCTCTGCTGGCTTCATCTGTCTGTCCTGTGGCTGAACTGGGAGACGCAGCAGAGAGCTGGGTTCACTGGGAGAGCACACACACACACACACACACACACACACACACACACCAACACAACCTGCAGCCTGAAGTACCCATCGCACAACAAATTACACTCAACACAACCTGCAGCAGACAGAGCAACACCAACCAACCGGCTGTGGGGTTTGAACACAAGCAGTGCTGCTCAAGTGTGTGTGTGTGTGTGTGTGTGTGTGTGTGTGTGTGTGTGTGTGTGTGAGGCAGTCATTGTGCACAAACACAGACTGGTTGAACAGATGGTGATCAAGCTAAAGCTGCTTAGCGTCAGAAGGGTGAGGTATGACGGCACCGTGCCCAACACACACACACACACACAACACACAACACACAACACACACACACACACACACACAAACACACCTTGTAGCGCGCGGTATAAACATAGATCAAACTGAGACTAAAATAAACGGGGGAAGTGTTGCTGAGTAAACCCTCGCTGTGACCACCAGCATTTACTGCAATCTCTCTCTCTCTCTCTCTCCCTCTCTCTGTCTTTCTCTTTCTCTCTCTCTCTCCCTCACACACACACACACATGCACATACAATAACACCCAGTCAGGCCACTGGGTCACCACCAGTTCAGTCAGCAGACATTCCTCTGTGTCCCCAGTTCACCATCACATGACAGGCATTTATTTCAAAGGCTGCCTCTGAGTGCAATTAACCGACTCACACACAGAGTGAGACACAGATTCCACATTAACATGCAGAATCTTTTTATCCTGCGCTCACTCATCCATTGACTGATTCTCCTGGTAAACAGCTTCCTCTTTACTGAAACAGAACAGTCACTGTTACTGACTGAAGGAACCAGCATGGGGTTTGGGAGGGAATCAATTCCTAGATGGACTGATAGTCTATCTGAAAGATTTTGTCCCGATGCAGAAAAGTCAATAATATCAGAAAGCTGATTCTTGACATTATGATGGCAACAGAGGTTTCTGTGTCTTGTGTCACGTATCAACATCACCCTGAAGACGGACATAAAGTGTCTCCACGCTGCGTTCCAACAGGAAGGTCTGAAACACCTGAAACACCTGAACCCATGCTGTAAAACTGGGCTGGACATTCCTCTACAGCTGAACCAACTGGTGATGAAACATTACAGATTGAGGTCACATTCTCTGCTCGGCTAATCGATCCGTATGTTACCTCCGCAGAGGTTCATCTGTCTGTGATGGAACCAGTATTATAGTAAAGCTTCAGGCTCAGTTCTCATGAAACTGTGTCAGGACTCAACAGTTAGCCGGTTGGCAAGAGTTGGCAACTCTTTTGAGAAATTGGCAACCAACTCTTGCCATTAGTTACAACCACTTCTTAATATGGACAATAGGGACCGCAGTCAGCAAAACATGCACCCCAAAATAAATGTTTTTTAATATTTGCTGCTCCGTTGCCTGCACGTTGGAGGACATTTGTTAAGACACAACGACGAAGCAAACCAAGCTGTTTGACTAAGACATCAACATCACAACATCACTAACAGACACACAAACAAACGCTTCAACTGATAAAGAACCAGGCCACAAGCCTGAATGACTCAACTCTTGGAAGACTAAGTATCTTTGTGCACCTGTACAACAAACACCTGGACAGGTGACACATCAAGTTGACTAGTTGAAGGGAGCTATGTTGGTCAAGAGTGCAGCGTTACATTTAAGAGGAGATTTAATCAGTGTGAACACAGATAATACTGGTTAACATGTCCTGGTGGAGGTCTGCACTGTTTTAGTGCCCTTCTGGTTTTAATTATGGATCATAACAAACACCATAAAAGAAGCAGTAGTCACACAGTGAGACAAAATAAATCATGCATAGAAATAAAAAACATAATTGATAATAGTTTTATAATTGCATGGTATCCCTCTGAGTCAGAATTAAATCCAATGAAGAGACTCAGAACCCTAGAAGACTAGTTCATCTGAAAAAAGATGCTGAGTGTGCAGATTTTAACTCAAAATGAGTGGAACGAAATGAAAGAGTGACAAACAGAAGCTTTCTTCCATCTTCCTCTAAAGCCTGCTGGACTGAGAGGCTCCAGGGGGAAATCTACCATCCAACTGAAAGATAACTCCAGCTCGTAAACAATGAATTTGTCAATTTCCGGAAGTCAGCCCTTACAGCCAAATTAAAAGTCTATCTGAAATTAAACTCAAACTCCAGCAGGAATACAGTTCAACCCCAAACTCTGCTGGAGCAGGTACACTGGGTCAGAGAGCTCTCATTAGTCATGCAGCGAGTTCTCCAGCGCTGCGTTATCTCTCCACGCTACGGTCCACTCTCTTCACCTTCACTTCACCCGACAAAGGTCAGGCGGCGCTCTGTACAACCACCAACAGGAGGCCCGGAGGAGCAGGACAACCAGAGGAGAGGGACAACCAGAGGAGAGGGACAACCAGAGGAGAGGGACAACCAGAGGAGAGGAGACACACAGAGGAGAGGCAGGGGAGACGGGCAGCGATGTGAGGAAATACTCAGCCTCCAACAAGAAGCTTACTTGATTAATTTGTTTTTAAAAGCGCACCATAGTCAGCTAATTTAGAAAGACAAGCGAGGCAAAGACAGTGTGGGAGTTTCAACAAAATCATTTTGTCAGTGTGTGTGTGTGTGTGTGTGTATGGGGGGACCGAACAATTATTCACTTTACTAAAAGAGAACAGAGGTGATTAAAGCAGAACAACTGTAAAGTGTGAACCAAAGGCCTGAAAGCAGTCAGTGAGCTGCAGTAACTTCGTCCTTAAATTAAGGAATTCAACCTTTTTCTACTATAACAATTAATTTATTTACATAACTTACGATCGGAGCTGAAATCAATTTATCATTAAGTAGATTGACAACAATTTTGAAAAATGCTGAACTATCATTTTACTACTTTTATGGAAATACAATACTGTTAAAGTATGACAAGAACTATTATTACAACAACTTCTCCTTCCTGGGTCCATGATTTTCTCATTTTCTTTAAAATACACCCTGATTTTTTTATGAAAAAAGCAAAAAAAACAACAACAGTAAATTAACAGCAGAGGGTCCATTGTTTTCTAATAACTCTCTAAACATTCTCATAAAGTCTGGGAAGATTTGTGACACTGACACACACACATATATATATATATATATGTGTATATATATATGTTGGCAGAGCTCACAGCCAAACGTGTTTAAGAAGAAGACAATAGGTGTAAAGAAGCTTTGGGTCATAGTGTAGTGAGAGATGCAGCCTGTAGACAGCTGTACTGATTAAAAATAGAAGCAAATCTTTTCCAGCAGTTACGTGTGAGATGAAGAACTAAAAGATGCAGCAGGAACACCTGCTCCGATTCTCAGCATGCTGCATGTTCACTACTAAACTAAACACTTAACTAAAAGACTCAACGGAGGTTTTATACAGGACTCAGAGAGCTTTTTAAGACTAAAACTCAACATCTTTCTAGGTATCTAAACCCAAAGACCTCCAGACTCTTGGAGCATTATTGCTCTGATAAATACAACTGCAAAACCAACTTCACTTGGCAATTGTTTCTAGACAAAACAAGTAATTATAATTACAGCTTGCAATAATATTACTACACTAATATGCACAAGGAATATTGTTTTGTGGTGACCTTTTGGTGTTCACATAGTTTTGTGCAGTAAAAACCTTGTCATTTGTTGATCTGCTCATTAGAACTATCTATTCTACCATCAGACCTGCAATAAGTTACTAGCTACTTCTTAGTTTTTAAACCACCTTTATAATGTCTAACCAGCATGCTTTTTGCACAAACCTTAGAGAAGCAGATTTATAGCGTAATCCTAATGAAACTGGCCTTTTTAACTAAACATAACCGCTTTGTTTTTTTATTGAATGTGCTGATAACAACCTCCTCTACCTGCCAGCAGGCCTCGACTCTACTCGCCCATTCAACGGTGTGAAAACATTCAAAACTAGTTTCTTTGTGTGTGAAACCATCCCAGTGCAGCATCTGTGTGTGGATTTGTGCACGTGTTGAGCAAAGAGGCCCTCCGGAGTAGATGAGAGGCTTATTCACAGCAGCCGGGCAAGCCTCGAGAAAACAGGTTTAAGGGCCACAATCGATCTGCCGCACACATCAGGCTGCAGCAGTCTAAAGTAGGAAAGATTGACTTTATAAATGTGTCAGCAGAGAGGAGGTGGAGGGGCAGACGGAGGGAGAAACAGCTTTGAAGCGCAGACGGCTGGAGTGGCGGAACTGGGCGTCTTGGAAGGAATCAACTGTACATGGAGGAGCCATTCTGGCTCTGAATGGGCTCAGCTGCACACAGCGGCAGCCATTAGAGCTCTGAATAGAAGTCAGCTGCACATAGGCTGTTCTGATGATTCCTGCACTTTAGCCACCCTCACTAAAATAACAGGAAGAGGCTGAGAGAGGGAGAGAGAAAGAGGGGAGACAGAGAGAAGAGAAGCATGGACAGGAAGAGAAAGAAGTGGCAGCAGAGGAGCAGCAGGAGAGTCCCTTTGTGCTGAATAACTCCTCCACAAACCCCAACACACATTCTCCTCCAGTATTTGATCCAAACTGGGAGAGATTAAATGCTCCCTCCTACCTCCATTATCAGCTGGAGGCAAAATGTTCATTAAAGCATTTACTTCACGTGGTTTAAAATCATTTACATGGATTTATTAGCTACTTGTCAGTGAATTATGGAGGCCGGGTTGAGCAAGGTTACTCAACATTTTGCTCATTTGCTCATTATACCAACATGTTGACTTAAAACCCTTTTTTCTTGGGATTATGATTTATTATCTCATTATCGTCTGGTAATTACATGAAATGGGTTTCTCAGGGTCACAACATGTTGCTCAGCTTGTAATTTACTGTCTGTTGGTGCTGTTAAAGAGTAGATCACTGTCTGAGGACACTTTAAACTCTCCTCTAACCTTTCAGCAGAGAGCCAGCTGGGTATAGTTCATCACTGTGTCTGCAACGCTTCTGCAGGAATCAGACGTTCATCTTAAAACCATAGAATGACGTGTGCATGTCTTTATTGAGGTTCTATAGAACATGTATTTCATATTTAATGTAGAACCAAAGCTGACAGGACTGTAGAGTTTTAACAGGGCAGTGAGGAAGCAGCTCTATAATTAATGCGTTATGATGTGGCCCTTCTGCAGTAATTGCTGTCGGCTTCCGTAACGATAATAATAAAACTTTTGACCCGTTTCCGATCACCTCTCCTCACTCACTAATCTTTTCTTTTGAGGGCAGGAGGAGGAGCAGCAGCTCAGTTTTATGACACATCAGAGGACCATCAGGTTTAATCTGTGAATATGGCTGCATGAATATCATGATGATATGAAGCTGTGTCTCTATGGGCAGTTCAGAAAAAAGATACAACAGGCAGATTTTCAACCTATTTAAGATTATGCAAATAAACAGAAACACAACTCTCTTCAGCATGTGTGAATATTTGCCCATTTGCAAGAAAACACAGTCCAGAAACTAACTGGGATAATTCCTCGAAGGAGGCATAAACTTATTAAATGTCTCACCGACGGATCATTGCTCCTCACTTTACTTTGAAGCTCACGCTTCTTGGCCTCATCGCCTCCACCTCCCTCCACCTCCCTCCATTGTTGTTGTTGGATGTGTAGCTAACGCAAGTCAAAATAGTTTTGGCTCACCGAAAGATGACTACAAAAATGGACACGTCTGTCCTTTTGGGTGTTTAACACGGCTGAAAATCATCATCTATTAATGTCGATCCCGCTCCCGTTGATTTTTATCCCCGTCCCCAATCACGGGATTAATAAAACTTTGACTGCCATCCCGTGGGAACCCCGAGGGATTCACGTGACCCGTGGGAATTCCCGACAAATGTCCTCCTCTAGTGAGCACACATTTATCAGTTTATCAGTGAAACTGAGTGATCTATCATCAGGGATTTTTAATTCCCAATATCAGTAACGGAACCAAACCCAGTATCAGTCTGGCCTAGTTTTGAGTGATCAGTTCACTCAAGACTGAAGTAGCAGAAGGTCTTAACGTTGGTCCAGCAGTGTGTTCACAGATGTGTCCTGGTTGAAGGACCACCTACACATCCCTCACATCCTCTCTGACCACAAAGGCTCCCAAGGATCACCGGCTGATACTTTATACGTCTGTCTTGTTGAGGGAAGCGTTTTGGCAGTCTGGCTTCAAAACATGTGTAACTCTTCACCAGAGGCGCTGGGAAGCAACTTCCTATGCAGGAAACATTAAAAATGAGTCTTATTGAAGCTAACTGTTGGACATTGGACATCTTGGCCTCAAAAAATGTCTAACTTTTCATCAGAGGCGGTGGGAAACACATTTCTACGCAAGAAACATGTAGAAGCCCCATAGTGATAACCTCATATAATATGAATATATGTAGGTTATTACTACAGGTTAAAACCTCCCAATGGGTTTGGAAAAAATAAGATATTCCTTTATAATGTACTCATGAAAGATCCATATTTCATGATCTTCTATTTATAGAAGATATTAGTGTTGTACCAGAATCAGTAAACCAACTGTATCCTGGCCAAATTATGTTTCATTATGAAGTTCTTTTAAAAAGCTTTTTTTTCTCCAAGGAATTTTTCAGTGAAGAAGAGGTTAAAACTGTATTTCATCGTGTTTATTAGCATGCAGAGTGGCACTCAGGACATGTGATACACATGTTAACAGGTCTGATGTGTGGGCCAGCAGAAAGAATCACCTCCAGTCTGAAAAGTAAACATGTGTGACCTTTAGTTCACAGTTTACAGAATAAGCTCTTACACCCTGGCTGACCTCCTCTCTACTCCTGCTGACCTCCCAGGTAGGAGGAGGTGCAGCACCTTTAATCAGCTGACTCCAGGCTGACCCGTCTAGAGGAGGTGTGAGAGTATCTCAGGGTAACCGACGGGGATTTACGACAGCATCAAAAAGATAGGCTGCCTTATATTGCACGCTGTCTATCTGCATCTCTGTGTGTTGCTGCAGTAAAAGGTGATTTGCAGGACGAACTCCTTCCCAACTTAGCAGAGCATCAATCAGCCGCCGTCTCATTGCGTAAATGTCAGCAGCTTTACGACTCACACAGGTCCAAAGCATCAGTCACACTCTACGGCCAACTCTCTGCTTCACATGTCTCAGCTGGTCATCACACACACAACAAGCAGGAAGTTACTTTACTAAGCTGCTTTATTACTGATGACACTCACCTTCTCTATCTGGATCAGACCAACACATCATACTGCACTTGATCTGGTTAGTTATCAACTATCAACATAAACAACACTAAACCATAAAATAATATTATCTTCAAATAAAAGAAGAAGCAGAAAATGCATTTGGAGAAAGTTACAAAGAGAAAAACATAAAGGAGAGATAATGCCGCACCCTTACTCAAAGAGAGAGTGAAATAAACAGGAAACTTCAGCCTGGAGGAAACATTCAAGACAATCAATGCTAAATGAACGTCATTAGCATGTTTACAGCTCGAACAGAGGCTTCAGAGAGGAGTTACAGAGAGATACGTGACACAAAGACACATGCTAAACACATACTGAGTCTCAAGTCACTACCTGTTTCCTTACATTCCAACAATCATCTTAACTTATGGACTTATAATCACTTTAAATTTTCTTAAAATGAACGAATGCTTTGTCTTTAACTGGTGTAAAAACAGAAATGACACGGATAGCCCCAGAGAAAAACTAAAGGCTGGAAATATTTGTTGGTGTTTGCACTCAGCAAGCAGTTTTAATTATAGAGATATAGAGAGAGGTTGCCATCTTCGACATCCACAGTTTATCCCACTGGGAGCATGAACCATCAATCTCATTCATCAAACCCAAACCGTGAAGTAATTATCCTCTTTTTGGGGGGCTTAAGGTTGCATTATGTTTTCAACACTTTCTTATGCTCAACTTATCACACACAAATTCAAATTCACATGTTTGTAACATTACTGTGTTGATCTCTTTGTTTGGTAACTTTCTTCATTTTTTTAGGGGTTCTAAAGGACCGAGGCTCTACAGACTGTGGAGCCCATTTCTGCATTTGTGACTCATAAATAAAAGACAAATTGAATTGAAAAAAAACTTTAGATTAGGTTGAAGAAAAAGGTCATGGTACCTAAGTTTACGTACATAAATGAAGAAATCGGTGTAAATAAGTCAAAGTTGTCTTTTGGTTTCACACCAGACATGAACAGCAGTCTGTGATTAACCAACCATCCGTCTCGTTCTCCATCTATGCAGACGATTCTGCTCTTTATATCACGCAGACTGATTTATGGATCACTTACTTTGAGTATTTAACACTGGAGTTACTTGAAAGCCTGCTGAGGCTTGTGCATCTGTACCAGACGGAGAGGAAAAGGTGTTATGTGACAACCTGCTATAAAAAAGTGATTCTGATATTTAAGTGTACAAGAGGGTTTCTGTTAAGTGTTGCTACAGGGAGATCACTGTGTGGGAACCATGGACATCCACTGTAAAAGTGATTATTTGTTTTAGATTCAGATTCAGATTTGACTTTATTAATCCCACAGTGGGGAAATTTCTTTGTTACAGCCGCAAAGTTTCACACAATTTTTAAGATAAAGATAAAAAATAAACACTCTACGAAAAGACATTTAACAATATACAAATATACAATGATAATAATATACTATATACAACTTAGTGCAAATTTAAGTGGAGAAATGTGCAGAGTGCAGATTTATGCAAAAATGTTCAGGTTGTGTTTGTGTTGTACAGTCTTTTAGAAACATTGTCTCCATTAAAAGTGTAGCTCAAGAGAAACATTTGACAAAGATAATGAGAATAAAAGGCCAGAGATTAACCAGAACCTCCTCTGAGGAGCATGAATATCCACATTCCACAGTATTCTGGCAGCAGGCTCCATGCTGCTGCTCTGGACTAACATGTGGGAACAGACAGGACTAACTGATCCAAGCATCATTAAGCCCTGGAAGAGCTGCAGTGGGCAGCTGTGACTCAGGGGGAATAGAAAGAGAGCCGTGATTGACAGGTTGTAGACATCTCTGATTGGCTGAGCTCTCCTCTCTGTTCTCTCTCTCATGTAGACACACTAATCCATTCAGCCGCTGACAGGAAAGCTTCATTCACACTTCACTCAGCCGCTGCAGTGCCTTCTGACTCTCTTATTGTTAAATAAAAAAAATAAAATAAATGTGTATCGAACACAAAGGCAGCGCGGTACATTAGGGACATCGACGCAGAGAAAACAGGCACCGTGGTGTGAAAACTCATGAGTGTGCAGTTCATGAACACCAGACGGAGAAAACACAGAGAGGAAATAAAAAAAAACACGAGGAACACGAGGCCTACCTGCCCCCAGAGACTGATACTAGAGCAGAGAGAGACGAGGAAGTTAGAGAATACAAATGGCCCGAGGCCGGACACAATACATCTAGTGTTAATGCAGAGCAGCTGAGTAATGACCAGGATATATAATAAGATGTTGGAGCAGGGCTGGCCTCCATATCTCCCTCTATTGTTCTAAGAATATATATATATAACAAACCACAGAGCAATATCTCACAGGCTGTACCGTACACTGTAAAAAATGTTTGTAGAAATAACAGTAAAACACTGTCAATTTGCATCAGAAATAGGTCGTAAAATTAAACATTGTACATCACCGTAGCAGATACTTTTTAATTACTGTCAAAGAATAGTAAAAAAACTTTAAATTCTACCGCCATAACCTGTAGAAAACACACAGTTTTGCTGTAAAAATATACATTTTTCATGTAAAGTTAATGGAGAAATACCACGATGACACAATTATCCTAAAAGTAATGGGATTATTCAGTATAAATTACAGTTTTTGCTGATATTTACATTTACATTTACATACGCTCACTGTATTTTTTACGGTGATGTTCTGGCAACCACAGCTGCCGGGATTTTACCGTAAATTAAACAGATTTTTTTTTACAGTGTAGTGCTGCAGGAGTTCAATGTGTGCTATGTGTAGAATCTAGAAAGGGTCAAGCACGGGTCATAACAACATCAGTCTGTTATAATCAGCCCTTTACTTCCCTGTGTGTGTGTGTGTGTGTGTGTGTGTGTGTGTGTGTATTAGCCACTGCAGCAGGATTTCATTTCATTTTTAGCCTGATAACTTAGCCAAAGTCATTTCTCTAATGTCATTTCACTAATGTGATTATCAGCAAAACTGGAAAAAGTTATGACCCCGTATCAGCACAACTGCTTAATTTTTCTCTTTTTTTTGAGTGAGAGAGAGTGAGAGAGGGTGAAAGAGTGAGAGATAAAGAGGAGGAAACGTTTGATGTGCTTCAGTTGACTATAGTTTAAGCTCTTTCTGTGGTAATGACAGTGATAACCCCTCCTACAGGGATACTCCCCTCCATCACTTCAGCTTATTATCTGATTTGTAACTTCTTGAGCAGCTGATTGGCTGCTTTGAGACTGAAGTGAGCTCTCATTCTTTCTGCTGCACCTTATGAGGTAGAAGGGGGACTCACTGGGCAGAAGCACCTTAAAAATCACCAAAAAACTGATTCAGCTGATCACGAATGCTGCTGCTCAAGTCAAATCTCTTCAGTCCTGAGCTCTTTACCTGTTTACACTAAACCATGGCGACCCCCACTCACTGAACAGAATCTCACACACACAGTTCAGATCACCCAAAAAAGACACAAAATGACCACAAAATGACTAGAGACACAAAATGACCAAAAAAAGTAAACAAAATGACCAAAAAAGACACAAAATGGCCAAAAAAAATACACAAAATGATGCAGAAAAGAAACAAAATGACCAAAAAAAGACAAATTTTCCAAAAAAAAGACACAAAATGACTAAGAAAAGACACAAAATGACCAAAAAAGGAAACAAAATGACAAAAAAAAGACACAAATTGACCACAAAATGATCAAAAAAGACACAAAATGACCAAAAAAAGACACAAAATTTCCAAAAAAGACACAAAATGACCAAAAACATCCCAGAAATGACCAAAAAAACCCATGCAATTACCAAAAAGACTAAAACACATTAACACATGAACACTTTAACACAGTGGAGACAGAGCTGACTTCCAAAATGATTTGGCGACCCCCAGAAATCATCTCACGACCCCAATTGGGGTCCCGACCCCAAGGTTGAGAACAGCTGGCCTATAGGACCGGTCTGCTTTCTGTCCCCACAGTCAAAACTCAACATAAAGGAGCCAACCAAGAACCAAACCATGGAGTCTGTTACTTATACTACCATTATATCAGGGGGCGGCCCCCCAGTGGAACCATCTGCCCCCATTGACCATCAAGTTCATTTTATTTTTTATAGAGCGCCAGATCACAACGTAAGTCAGTTCAGGTTACCTTCCCTATATACCATGTCCTTTTATTTAACAAACTAAAGCAGCTTATGTTATTTATCCTCTTTAAACGACTGCATGTCATTTCTGTCTCTACATGTTGGTTCTCTGCAGCGAACGCAGCAACACAAACACCCGTACGGTACCAGACTGTGGCAAGCCCAACCAGTGGACTAATGAAGAAACAATCTGAATACTGTGACAATCATGTCTCCAGTGAGATAACCAGGATAAACCAGGATATCAACATGCATGTTGTCACAATCTGTGGAAAGGAAAACCTCAGCAGACAGGCCAGACATTACTATTACTACTAGAGGGCTGGTTTCAGCCCACAGGCCTCTCTTCTTCTTCTTCTGCATAAAATAAACAGTCAAACTAAATTGATAGTCGTGATCTTTTAAAATTGAATGTGATGCAGACTTCTGCTGGCCAAGAGAAGCTGAGTGTGACAGGAAGCCTAATGAAGCCTGGCTCACACACACACACACACACACACACACACACACACACATCCTCACACACACACCAGCAGGGTGTGTGTGTGAGGATGTGTGAGCAGCTCCTGCCACCACAACAAGTGCAGCAGTCTTTTGAAGCATGTTCCTGTGTGAGTGTGTGCTGCTGTGTGCTGCCAGTGATCACTTTAAAAGGATCCAGCAGTGCCATGAATTCAATTAAATGTCTGACATTTCCCAGCATCAACTTCTGGCCCAGGGGCTTCACTGTTCAGACACGAGAGCAGAAACTGAGAAAACAGGAAAAAGTACTATTGAGAGAGTGAGGGAGAGAATACAGTAGTAGTCAGAAGAAAGTCGACTCAGAGCCAATGTGGCTGAAAAACAAAGAATTAAATGTTTTCATCTGCAACACCAGACAGGGAGAGAAAAAGCTGCACCTCCTTCTCCCCTTTTTCTTATCTTTCTCCTATTTTCCCATCAGCGGTCTCCCTCCTGTCTCTGGAGCATGCCGTCATCTCCCCCTCCTCTCTGGCTCAGAGTTATGTAAGAGGCAGAGCTAGGCAGCTTATTTATGCTCCCATGGGGATTAGGCAGAAGCCTGGACATGCCAGCACCTGCAACACACACACACACACACACACACACACACACACACACACACGAACACACACCACACACACCACACACACACACTCTCTGAGGGTGCTGCAGCAGATGACAGGTTTCCTAAACCCCTCACTCTCAGAGAGGCTCGTCAGGCGTCTCATGTACTTTGATGTAGCGTGCAGCGCTAGCAGCACTAGCAGCCCTAGCAGCGCTAGCAGCAGTAGCAGCGGTAGCAGCGCTAGCAGCGGTAGCAGCAGTACCAGCGCTAGCAGCGGTAGCAGCGGTAGCAGCGCTAGCAGCGCTAGCAGCAGTACCAGCGCTAGCAGCGGTAGCAGCGCTAGCAGCAGTCGGCCACTGGGCATAGACAGATAAACTGTGTTTGAGGCGAGAGGCCGAGACTCAGTGGAGGGTATATGATCAAAGACTGCTTTAGAATTTCAAGCCTATGATTAATGTTATGCTAATGCTATTAATGGTGCACGCCAGCAAAGTCAGAAATATTCCTCATATCGAGAATTCTGGATGCTCCTGGTGTTTTTATGTGGGGAAACGGTCATCTCATCTTATGTTGTGTTCCTAATAGTACAATGATGTAATGCAGAAACTTAATACTCAATGTATGTGCTGCCAACTGCTGACTAAACAGATGCTACATTTGTTCAGTCTGTGGTAAAGGTGGGAAGTTGATCATTTTAGTGCAGGGTTACACATTTTTCCCACAGAGAATATTCTCATATGCACTTAAAAAACAACTCCTGGAAGAAGATCAGCTCGTGGAGCTCGTGGAGGGGGACCAGCATGCATTTCAGCCCAATATGATGAAACAGAGCAGCTAATACTGGTAGCGAGAGCAACAATTTAGCGCATTGCTGAGGCGTTACCACACCTTGGTCTCTGAATGAGAGCAGCAAAAAAAAAAAAGAAGAGTTACAGATGTAACTAAGGCTCCAGGAACTCCTCCTGACTGGCTTCAAATACCTGGAGGACAATGATCTCTGCTGGTGGGGAGAATAAAACAGATAGATATATTGTTGAGGATGTAACTAAGGTTCTATGAGCTGGAGTTTATTGTCACCCAGGTGCTATATTTTATGCTCTCATGGTGTTCAGGGAGGAATTAAAAGAGATTTACTGTTTGTTTGTCTGTTTTTAACAGCTACTTTAATTGGATATTAAAAAACATGGAATTTCACTGGTATTGTTCTTGATTATTAAACTTCTAGTATTGTGAAATCCCAAATCTTAACTCCAGGTTTCTGCTAAGCAGGCTCAGGTGTTTCTGTTCTAAGCGTGAAGAACCTCGACACCTCACCTCTCTACTCCAGCTTCTCTTTATGCACTTAGAAAAAGATAATTCATCCTTTTATTCTTTATCAGACACTATTCTAGTAACACGTAGACGCAGCCGTTCAATCCTGTTACTATATCTATCTCCGTCTTTTGAATTCTCTACACTAAAGTATCTCAGTACTAGCTGCTGTCTCTTTTGATGCATTAGATCTCTCCTCTACAGTCCCTGCAGAAACAAGGAGCAGTAGAGCAAACATGATTGATGAAGCAATTTACGGATAATGTTTTGTTTTAAAAAGCAAGAAAAACTTAAAAAGCACCAAACAAAAACTACAGAGGAATGATTCCAATGCAATAAGTGCATTCAAAGACATATATTTTTAATTTATACTGCTTGGTTTCAAGGACAGCCTCTTCAAAGTGGTGCAGCTATGACAGAAGCTGAACCTTAGACCTGTGAATCAAAGATCCATCTCTCTGATCTCCTTCACGTCTGCAGCGGCAAAATCCAGCAGCTGCAGAAATGTGAAGTTTCTCTGCGTGTTAGCTCAGTTAGCGTTAGCTGCTCTGCCTGCAGGGAACACACTGTACATTAGCATACTGTTACAGCAGCTTTTAAACCAATGATGTCATTGTCATCACTGGCTGCCAATCAAAAAGCCTGATTTTATGCTTATTAATTCCCACGCCACTCGCCTCTATCTGATTAGACAGGTTCTGTATTACATTTTCAAAAGAGCGGAGGTCCCCGAGCAGCAGAGACAGAGAGTTTATCAAACCTCTGGGCTCTGATGTGTAAATGTGGGATCACAAAGAATGGCAGATAAAATGAGATGAAAACATATCAGGATTCTGTCTGAGTCACCACAGACACACAGAACATGGAGCTTTCACAGAGCAACTGCAGTTTTTTGAATCTATCCGAACAAGTTTAGAAGTTGATAAGAAGCTCCTTTGGTCCGGATGTTTTCCCCAAAAATAAAACGGCTTTGCAGTGAGTCAAGACATTATCTGTCCAGCTCAAACATTTAGAGAACAGGCTCACAATTTCCCTCTTATCCTCTCACCTTTACACACACACACACTAATAACTTGAGCTACAATTATCCAGAGGAACAGAGACGGAGAGCAAAACAAAAAAAGACAGCTGATGCAGAGAAAAAAGACTCCAGCCCAGCGCCCACGTATCTGGCCCTTTAACCACCCTGACTCTGGAAAAATAACCACTAAACTGAGTTCTGAACCGAAGCCTTTCTGCTGGCGAGGTCTACTGGTCCAGCCCAGTCTGCCACCCACCAGGGTCTGAGGCTGCTGCTCTGAGAAATCAGACCAAGGCTGCAACAACTGAACACAATCAGGAAGAAACAGGACGGAGTGCTGCAGAAACAAAAGAGTTCTGAATGAGGGAGCATGCATGAATTACTGGATTTGTCTCGAATGCTTCTTGGACGGATTTACTCTTCAGAAAACTATCCGATTTACCCGAGATGTGCACAAGCTTCATGGACACATTACCTGCTCCCTGACCCAGAGAGGAGGGAGGGAAGGAGAGAAGGAGAGAAGGAGAGAAGGAGAGAAGGAGAGAAGGAGAGAGGGAAGTGGTTGAGAATTATTAATTGTGACAGGAAGTCCCACTGTGCTCAGATTCCTCTCCACCTGCCGGTGCTCACCTCTGCTCTCAGGTGAAGCAACGGAGCCTCTCAAGGGATCCAAACATCCAAACAGGATTTATATCAGACACAAACAGACTGAAGCAACATATCCAGCAGCAGCGTGATTATTAACAGAATAAGTGTTTATTCAACAGTCCTGAACAGATGAATGATCTGCTCAGATAACACATTAGGAATAATGAATTAAACTCTAAATAAACACAGAACAGGTATTAAATATTATCCACTCCACATCCAGGTACCATATTTACATTTAAGTTGTCAACTATTTAATTATACTCCAACTGTTTTAATAATCAGTTTGATTTTCTTAAGAAAAAAACGTCAAATTTATCTGATTCCATATTGTTAAATGAGAACATTTTCTGGTTTCGCTACCTTTTCTATAGCAGGAAACTAAATATTTTTGAGTTGTGGACAAAAAAAAAACACGAGGACGTCGTCTTGGGCTCTGGGATCAATATTTTCCACCTTTTACTGACATTTTATAGTCAAATAGTTCAAAAAATAACCTGTTGATCAAGAAAATAATAGACAGGTTAATTGACTATGAAAAAAAGTATTTTAGCCGTAATTTATATAGATTTATATGTCCAAGCATCCCTACATGAAATATCCGTGAATGTAACCAACAGTCATTTCTCATATTAATTAATATGTTGCCAATGCTTTCTATGAATTGATTATTATCACTAAAAAGTATTACATGTCAGAAAATTGTGAAAATTGTCCATCATTTCCAATTTTCTTTTAAGATATTGAGTTGATAAAGACATAAAACAAAGAAAAGGAGCAGATCCCTTTTGGTATTTGTGCTTGAAAAAATACTTAAATAATCACTAATTCAGCAGTTAATTTTCTATATGAATTGACTAATCATTTCTCGACCAATAAATCAAAGATGCCTGATTCTGTCATTACTGGGATTTAAAATGCTCAACATCCAGCTCCCTTGGTAATGGGCTCCACATATTATTGACATTATTGATATTATAGTTGAACAGAGGAAACAATCTGTCCTCCTGAGAGCTTTCACTTGTGAGAATAATGTGCACATTAATTACTGGAAATAAAAAAAAAAAGTAATGCAATGCAAACACTGTGCAATGGTGCACACATGTCTTACTCTCCTGTAGGATTGTTGCATATTTATTAGTCATGGCTGACAGTTTATAATAAAGGTGAAGTAGTGAACAGAGACAGAGACAGACAGCTGATCTGAGAGTCTCTGCTGATGGACATTTATATCTGTCAGTTGATGAGGAGGAGAAGACATGAAGAGTGACAGCTCAGAGTCGTGAGGTTGAGGTTCCTGCCTCCGCCCACGCAGCGATGGAGGAGGAAGGAGGGAGCAGAGACTTCCCACGAGGCTCCTCTCCTCCTCTCCTCTCCTCTCCTCCTCTCCTCCTCCTCTCCTCCTCTCCTCCTCCTCTCCTCCACCCAGCTCTGTCTGACAGGAGGAGGATCGCTCCATCATGTCACATTTATTCAGCCTGAATTATCTCTGAACCTCAGTCTCACTTCATCTGGATGATTTAAACCGATCTGTTAATGCTAGAAAATTATGGTTTTTGATTATTATTTTTTTTATATTTCTTTGGCTTTTTTGATTGAGTGTCTTTATTTCGAACATGCAAGCAAGGTTTGCATATTAATAGATGAATAAATAAAAAACAAAACAAAAAAGCAAAAAAAATTGAAAAAAACCCTTCCACTCCCACTTTCTGCAAGCTGGAAAGGGAGTAGGAAGAAGTAAAAAAACATATCTAGTCCTAACCCAACGGGTCAGTAAATAATTATATATATACATATACTATAAACAATTTATATTACATTGTGAATACCTATACATGTATATTGTAAATTACTATATATCGAACCCAGGACCTTCTAGCTGTGAGGCGAGAGCGCTACCAACTGCGCCACCGTGCCCCCTACTAATATGCATTTTTTTTAACCATGAAAAAAAATATACCGATATTATTGTGAACAATACGATATGGCAAACCCCTAAGGGACGTCCTGCACAATTAATTAATTGTGCAGGACAATAATTAAAAAAAAATGAGATATACATATTTGCAAATTAGCCTGGTCACTATGCATCACATAAAGGCATTTCTGGAGAAACATCTATTGCACATATTTTTTTTGCACTTTTGCATATTGTTCAGAGAGGGTTCACGCAGCTTTCTGAGAGAAATATTCAAACACGGTATTGACGCTACAAGGTATTTAAAGCAAAATACCCAGCAAGTCTGATGATAAATGAATCTAAATTGTAACTATAAATGCAATTATGGAAAATTGTAAGAAAAAAAAGCAGGTGGTCACATTGATGATGGCCTGGAGCTGAACAAAACAACACCACGTCTGCTATAACAACAAACAAACTGTGTTCTAATATCTATATATTCATTTACCTAAACTAAACCAGTTTTTTCCCATTTCCATGTGAAGTCAGACAGTGAGGCCAGCTGTACGACAGCAAACACTGATAGAGCTGTCAGCTATCAGACGCTCCACTTCTCTATCTAAATGACAGATAACAGGTGGTAAAGGTGTTAAAAAGCCTCAGAAAGACTCACATCAGATTCAACAGTTAGGTAGAAACGAGCAGACGACACGGTGAGAAATGAAGAGAGAGGAGTTGGCCGGAGATAATGGAGTAAAGCAAAAAAAAAAAAAAGAAGAGTCAGAGGAAAGAGAATCCTCCTGTCCAATCCCCTGAGTGTTTGGGGTGGAGAGCCAACTTTAAGATTTGCTGGCGGATGCTGTTTCAGGATGCTGCAGACAGAGAGGAGGCACTCTCCGGATTAACTGGCTGATTTGTTGCCTAACTTTGAGTAAGTACCCAATCAGTTCAGAGAGAAATGACCATTCTTTACAGAGATCCAAAGGCATTAATGCGAGATTTCCTCTGATGGAAAAACAACAAGACAAACAAACAAACAAACAGGAATCCATGAAGAGGTTGAGAGCCGTGGTCAGATCTGAGACCTGTTGGGTTTTGGTCTCTGATTTTGATTTCACTTTACTTCCAGAACCTGGAAATGTCCTGAAACTATCAGACTTATTGATCTATCAGTATCATATGTGTTTATACACTTCTGATAGATTTTCTTTACTTCAATGGTCACAATGGGCTGATACTGATGTTTATTTAGCAGTTTATTTTATTTTTGTTTTCTCAGTTTGCATCTCTAGAATTGGTTGAAAGTGTAATCCATCATATGTACAACAGCTGATAGTGATTTCTTTTTAACTGGAATGAAAATAGACCTTTTCTATCTGGATTGTGCACAAATTTTGCACTGATATGACAAGCAAAGGTACTAATATATGATATTTTATATTATACACTATATCCACCAAATTTAGAAATTAAAGCTGCGAAAATGAAGAAAAATACAATAAATAGATAAATAAACATCAGCACTCTAAGTTCAGTGTCTGTAAATTTCTCAGCATTCAAATAGTCAATAAATTTGAATTAAAAAAATTGCCATTTGACACCATTTGGAATTATCACAAGCATTATTTTGTGCATTATGTGTTATGGAGAAAATGTTTTAATATCCGAAAAAACATACAGATATACATAGGTTACATACTGACACTGTAATGATCTGGCAAATAATATGTAAAGTATCAGTCGGGCGATAATGATTATAGACTGAAAGGAGACGTATTACCACACTAAATGCAAAACAATTCCCACAATTCCCATCAACTTAATATAATCACATTATTGATAAAATCACTGGACCTCTGCAAGAAATTGCAGTTCTGCGTGTATTAAAAATTACGAATTATCTCCAAAATGACACAATTTACTGCTGGTGAAGTCCCTTACTGCTGCCGATGGCATGATCTCACTGTGTGTGTGTGTGTGTGTGTGTGTGTGTGCTCCAACATTAATGGCGGCGGATGGACCATTAGGTCGATGACATCATCCCTTTGCTAAATCATTGATAAAGTGCAGGCCGTGGCTGGATCAGAGGGGCCATTAAGAAAGCATTTAAAGTCAGACTCCCCAGGAGGAGACAACATGTTTATGGTGCTAGCCTGCAGCCACAATAACCTGGTCCACAGAGGCCTCACTAGACCTGTAAGTGTGTGTGTGTGTGTGTGTGTGTGTGTGTGTGTGTGTGTGTGTGTGTGTGTGGCAGGATCACTAAACTATTTATTCTCTGTTTTACTGTATTAAAAACAAACCCCAGATCTATCTGTGGGCTTAGAGGAGTGTAGTGGAGGACTGTGGCTCTGTGGTGGATTACAGCTCAGAGACACTGACACAGATATTTACAGGACGCCATAACATGATGTCACCTCGGGGGCGGGGCTTAAATCCAGCAGGGACACAGAGAGAGAGGAGCTTTCTACTAGGAGGAGGTCAGAGGTCAGGGAGCCAAAGATAAATAATAAATGGACAGTTTATGAGTGCAGTTAGTAGTAATTTTCATTATTGATTCATGCTGATTATTTCCCAATGATTCCAATAATGGCTCAGTCAATAAATAAATAAGTCCAAGAGAGACAGAGAGAGTCAATTTATTATCTGGACTGCAGCTGCTCTGATGATTATTCACATTATTAACTGACAATTATTTTATCAATTACTTGGCTGGTCTTATAAATAAAATAGTGTCTTTTTTTGTCTGACCAAAAGTCCAAAACTCAAACAAAACAAAAAAAATAGAGCTAAAACAGCAGAACAACTGGGATGTATTTAAAAAACGCAGGCGAAACAAAAAGCCCAGCGACTTGTGTTTGAAAACAACATTTATAAGAGTCCTTCATAACACATGTAATAATCTGAAATGTGTAAACACTGTTAAGTTTGGAACTAGGTCTGTTATTATTATATTATATGATTATTATTGTTGTACCTGCTGTAATTTTACTGTCTGTTCTGCATATATCCTGCGACTTATTGTCTGTTCTGTGTTTTATGCTTTTTACCCAAACTTTGAAGCCACAGGCAAATTTCCACACTTGAGTTTTTGATCAATATATATGACAAATAATTTGTCTATGAATTGATTCATTCTTATTTAGAGATAATTATAATCAAATTCTCAATGTAAAAAGTTGAAAAAGTGTTTTTCTTCTTGACAAATAACACAAATAACAGTGATTTAATTATAGACTTTAATCAAATCGTGCAGCTTTTCTAAACTTTGCACATGTCGAACTGAATGGATCAAAATCTAATTATACATTATGAAAAATGTGATTATTGAGCGCCTTGGTGGCCAAAGGTTTTGGTGCATGTCACCACAGTGTCCCTGGTTTAATTCCAGCTGTGGGACGTTTATACCTCGGTGTCTCTTTTCCATGGCGGTGGTGATCCTCAGGGTTTGGATTCACTGAGTTGTGTTTTATGGAGAATCTATTTAATTGTTTTTGGTACAAAATAAATGAGCACACAGCGTTCTTCCAGTGCAAACAGAACTAAAGCTTCCAGAGACTTTCCATATGTGAAAATATCACTTGTGAAATATTTACCCTCTTTAGTCAAACAGAAAACGCTTCAGTGAAGAAGAAGCATCTTAATTACAGGAAGCACAGAAACGTCTTCTTAATAACAGAACAAACGCAGAAATAAGAGCTGTTGTCTTTACTCCATGCTCATTTGTTTATGCTAATCACACTAATTAAAACTAATCGGAATCATCACTTATATAATGGGGCTTAAAACTGTTACACATATCACTTTTAAGAGCAAAGAAAATGAAAATGATCCCATTATTTTTGTAATCAAGTGCGCTGATGCAATGTAGGATTTTCTCGTTAATAAAGTGCTGTGAAATTATAAACAGAAGGCCTGATTATCTGCTCTGCCTTTTTCATTTGCTCTAATTTGGGATCTCTCAGGCTCGATTCCCAGTGCACAATAGTTTTGCATCAAAAGCGAAAAGGCGGAGGGAAAGAATAAATTATGCCAATAATAAACAGCTCGAGAGGGCTATAAAGCTGTCATCACAGTTCAAATCACAATGACTCAGTTGCAGGAGAGAGAAAATCCAAACAGTAGAAACAATCTGCATGGAGCAGGGCAGAGCAGGTTTATATGAGCTGTGTGGTCAGAACTGCATGAGGTCATGTTTAAAGAAGGAGAACTCAGTCTGGATCACAGTTAGGACAGGCTGGGTCTATATTAAACCACTAGACACACCACAGCCTCATATACACAACAGGAATACGCCTTTTTAAAGGCTCGATCCACCAGCCAGACCTCCAACAGCCTGACTGAAGCTCCTCCACCCGCAGCATCAGCATCCGCCACTCAGCTCGCCACAAACCATCAGGACATGAGCTGGAAACTCTGACACCAACCCCGACATCCTGCTGCTGCTGAACTAGAACACAGTGAACGCTGCAGAGCTTCAGCACGCCGCGGTCGATGGAATCAATCGAACTTTTGATTAACACTGCAGTGCATTTAAATAATGAAAGGGCGAGGGAAGTGCAACAGAAAAGCTGCTGGATTCTGACCAACACAACAACCAGGAATTTATCTTTTCACTGATGAAGAGTCCGACACGGTTACTGGGAGAGATTAATCACGGGGCCAGACAGACAGGGAGGGGGTACCAGTGTGTGTGTGTGTGTGTGTGTGTGTGTGTGTGTGTAGTGAATCTGCACAGTGGTCAGCATATTGGCTCAGCCGTTTCCTCCTCGCTCAGGCTGCAGTCTATAAAAGTTAATGAGTCCACTGAGCGGAGAATTTTGGCACGCAGCAACGCACCGCTGCACACGCACACTCACCTACACGCACCAGTATGTTTATATGGTGGCGGAGACGTGTAAACCAGGACGTGTGTGTCATTAATCCTCCTCCCACATCAGAATAAAAACACACTTCAGACCTCGCCTGAAGACGCCTTTTAAAGCTGCAGGAGCTGAGAGGGCACGAGGTCTCTCCTGTCTTCTCACATTTCACACACACTTCAGTTGTAAGCCTCCTTACATAACACTGGCTCAACTTCCGCTGCGCTGCCAGAGATTTCTCTCTATGTTAGTGTGTGTGTGTGTGTGTGTCTGTGTGTGTGTGTGTGTGTGTGTGTGTGTGTGTGTGTGTGTGTGTGTGTGTGTGTGATTCATGGGGCCATGGGGATCTTTCTCTGGTCAGTAATCACTGTTCTCAGTGATAGCTGCTGTCCTCAACTCTCTGCTCAACCCAAAGACAAAGCAAGGAGGCACACACACACACACACACACACACACACGCACACATGCACACACACACACACCTCTGTTAAACATTTAGCTACCTTACATCCTTATTTCTCTTCCTTCATATGTTCATGTGTCCTTGTTTTTCTCTTTTATAAAAGAGTAAACGAGGACAGGAAGAGGAAGAAATCTTTACCGTCCAGACGTATAATGTTAACTCAACACATGCCTTCTTGTTTCACTCAATTATTGTAAAAGTACAGACAAGGTCACTATGATAAAAAAAATGTAATTCAATCATTTCCATTGGGGTTGTAGCCCTGCACTGAGAATAGAAGGGCAATAACCAGAATATATTATATATTATATATTATATCAGATATCACTGAAGTTTCTGTTGTGAAGAAAAAGGCTTCACTTTAGACTTTCTCCAATTAACATCATTAAATATTCAAAAAACTCCAGAACAATACGTTATCTCCTGTTGCTGTGTATGTCAATAACATCAACTGACAGGAAGTAAACATTGAGGAGAGGTAGACATTAGTTCAGCTAATCAGTGAAAACTAAATCTGCTGTCTCCGATAGATTTAGACAATCACAGTATTATATGTTAGTTTAAAAACAAAGGTAGGAACAGACAGAGGAGGTCTGTTTGTTTTCTCCCTGTGACGTGTAACGTGGACTAATCGAGGATGAAATGAGCTGCCTGCCTTAGCTATTTTAGTCCATTTAGTCAATTAGTTGTTGCAGCTGTACTCCAGGCATTCCTCAGATATAATATTTATGAGAATGGGACGGACAAACTAAATATTATAGAGATCAACAGCTGAATGAGTTAAATAAAAAGCAGAGAAAGAAAAGCTTGGAGGGACGTGGACAGAAACATGTGGTCCCCACATTAACACAGAAACATGTTTCTATTGCAGATAGCGGGTGTTTTTATAGTGGAAGTGCTAACAGGAAGATACTTTCTGTCTGAACTGGAACAAAGCAGCATTGCTAACAGACGTCAGATTACAGTATGACACTGATGGGATGTGATGCTGCAGGAACTGAAACAGAGACGTCACCAGAAAGATCAGCTCTTCTTATTGTGATGTACAGAGATGGAGCTCTGTCAGGGTTTGTTCTGTTCATCTCTGTTAGTTTCTCTCTTAGAAACACCTGCACCACATCTGGATATTTATTACAGAGAGAAAGAAAGAAAGGTAACGCTTTATATTAAGGTCCTTGTAATAACCATTAATTAACAAGTAATAAGGCCCTTGTAAGTCCTTACAAGATGCTTATTAACATTATTGTGTGTTTATAAGCCTATATGAGTGTTAATAATGGCATTATAATACAGCTAATAGCAGGCTATAAGAGATGTATAATGAGAACATTAATAAAAGCCTCATGAGTATCTTATAATTCTTCATAATAGCATTACAAACACCCATAACCCACCCATTATGTCTTTGCCATGCCTTTATTAATCTTTGGTTTGCTTATTGAGAGAGAGAGAGAGAGAAAGAGAGAAAGAAAGAAAGAAAGAAAGAAAGAGAGAGCGAGAAAGAGAGAGCGAGAGCGAGAGCGAGAGCGAAAGAAAGAGCGAGAGCGCGAGAGAGAGAAAGAGAAAGAGAAAGAGAAAGAAAGAAAGAAAGAGAGAGAGAGAGCGAGAGAGAGAGAGAAAGAAAGAG
>NC_081526.1:39151604-39156154 GCF_030273125.1 Centropristis striata | reverse complement strand
CTTTTTTTAGTCCTTCAGTCCAACATAAAATGTGATTTTGAATCTTTTTTTTACTTTCAAAACAGTATCATGCTCAATAAAGAATTTTAAATGTTGCAAATGTGCATTAATTTCAGAGTACACTGAGACATTAAACTGCATCATTTTCAATTAAATTCTGGAAAAGTTGGTGTGTTCTAAAACTTTCCCCACATCAAAACATGAACAATCCCCTTCATCTACAGGATATGTATAGACTAATGTAGCCTATCCTGTCCACAGTTTGATACACAGCAATAGCATTGAAGCTATAATCTTAGCCAGCCTATTATGGGGCTTGATGTGGGAACAGGTCTGCTCTTTAAGGCTATGCTAAGCTAAATGCTAACATGTTCAAAGTGACAACACGTGACATTGACAATATGTAATATTTAGCAAGTTTGCTATCTGAATTTAGCATGTTAACATGCCAACACTAAAGTATTTACTATCAAAGATCAGACCTGCTTGTTCCATCCGCTTCATTATCAGGAATATTCTAATATCAATGCTGTTTTCATTGTTTTCTTCAAGTTACAATTCCTAGAATTACAATTCATTTAGTGAAACTGACAGTGTGAAAACCTCATGGCAGTGCAATAGGAAATGTCTGAGGATAGCAAAAGTCAATCAGATTCATCATCTGTGGACGATGAATATCTTTATAAGTCTCATGATGATCCATCCAACACTTGCTGACACATTTTACAGTCAATGTAACCTCATCAGATTTGAAGTTCAGCTCCACAGCTACAACAAACCACAGAATTGAATTTGAACCCCAGGGTGACATTTAGACAACCAGTTTGTAATGGAATCAAAAAGGAACAAAGCATGCTTCTCGTTGGCTTTTTAACACCACGTAGAGTGTTGATTTTATGTTGATTTTATGTTGATTTTATGATTTTTTGTTTTTATTGTATTCATGCATATTTTATTTTGTGCGGGCAGTACATTTTACATTTTATTTTTAATTTATTTTATCTTATTGCATCTTACTGTTCTATTGTTTACTACATCTCTTTGTATTGTGTTATGTATTTATTGTTTGTGCAGCACTTTGGAAACCTTGTGTTTGCTAAAATTGTGCTCTATAAATAAAGGGGATTGGATTGGATTGGATAAAGAGACTTAAGTGACATAACAGCTTCATATTACACAATTTAATAATCACGAGCAGCTCAGGTAGAATATAACACAACATGGAACATTTATTTACAGACTGAAACTGAGACTTTACATCTGAAGGAGCAGTTCAACATTTGCACAGTGATGATGAGTAAATGTTGAGTTAAATGATAAAGTATTTTAGTCTGTTCTCTGCTCTCTAAGAATAGCTGCTGGAGTTACAGACAGGATAAATCTGTTTCAGCTCACCGACTCGCTCATTCTTCCTCTAATAAACTCTTTTATTCCTAGAAATTTCTCTTCAGACTTCTCAGTTCATCTAATAGTTTCTGTCTTATCACCTCCCACTCCAACATCCCAAAATCTTTAATTCAATCTCTCCTCCTCTCGTGTTCTCTCCATCCCTCCTCCAGCCCGCGGCAGATATCTGATAAGACCTGTGACTGGTCTAGACCAGACTCAGCTCTTCCTCTGGAGGAGACAGACCAGCACCTGGTAATTACTGAGCAGAACCACGGAGCAGGTTTAAAGACGAGCCACGCCGCTCCGAGACTAAATACTCTGGGAGACCAGTCAACAGTCAGCTGGCAAACAGGACGTCCAGAACCTTTTATAGCAGCAAATCACTCTTTAAATACAGAAAATCTAACTCTTGAACATATATAAACACGAGAAGATCTGAAATACCAGAAACCATCTTTGTTGTGTTGTAAGATCTTTTAGTAACTTTTTTTTAAGTTAGTCTGTTAAATGAGCTTAATAGTCTGTACTTATCCAGAAGTATCTACAACTTGTTAATGTTCAAATAAAAAAAGGAACAATGGTCCAATTAATGAATTAATTATAAAGCTCTGACCTGCAATATTTTATCTACATACCGTACATACAGAAGTGACTAAATCAGATTTGTTGTGTTTTCCTTTCTTTTAATCGAGCTGATTCAACCTGTGGTGATGAGATAAAACTGAAATGATTCAAAGAGTTGTTTGATATCAGAGTGGCTTATTTCTATGTAGACAGAAAGAAGCAATTAAGTACATTCACTCAAGTACTAAGTGGTGGTACTTGTACTTTATCTAAATATTTCTATTTTATGCTGCTTTATACTTCTATTATTGCCAATATTACAGTTTTTACGCCACTATAATTGACAGTATTAATAATTTACTTTGCAGATTCAGACTATTCATGCAAAATATAAATAAACTAATAAATGATGATGTTTTATTATGTATACTACTAGCTGAATCTGATATTTATTTTATATATAATGTAAACTAGCCATTATATTGTTTATAATGTGAAACGGTTCTGAAACCGAGGACAAAAACATGGAAGATGGAGCCACGAAACCAGACGTGAACATATGAGACTATTGCTGATGGAAGCAATGGAACCATGTTGCAACAATCGATGGATCTGGAGAAACATAGGTTATATTAGATTATTAGATTGTTTTCTTGTCAGGCCTGTGGGCTGAACAGGCTGAATCTATGTACAAACTTCTTCCAGAAACAAGAGCTCAAGGTGCCTTTGGCCTGGCTTCATAATTAACTGCTTCAATGAAAACAGCCCAAAGACAACAGAAGAACAGTTTGATTGAACAGTGTGTGTGTGTGTGAGCCACAGAGTGAATGAGAAGCAGGCCAGCGTGGACCAACACACACAAACAAGGACGAGCCTCTGACCTCTCCATTGCATTAACTTTTAGTGTGCAACAGAGTGGCAAAAAGCAATTATCTGGCGTTATATTTATGAGCAGCTGGAAACGGCAGAGTGAGTAATAGACGGAGAGATAGTGATCTCTTACCCTCCGTGCTGAGTCCAGGACTGGAGGTAAACTGGGCCACATCCACGATTTTGACAGCAAACTGCTGTCCCGTCTCCCTGTTGATGCATCTCCGCACCACGCTGAAGGGACCCCTGCACCACACAGACGGAGGAGAAACATTTAACATGTGGTTTGTTATCCGTCTTCCTGCCAAGCGCTATGTTAAACCTGCAAGAACTCATTTATTGGCAGAAAGAAGCTGTAAACACAACACACACTATCACCTCATACAGCTCACATGGTGAACTTGTTAGAAAGCTGTTTATTTATTTATTTATCATCCAGAAGGATCGGAGCAGCAGCAGCACTCATTCTGAGTCCAATGATGAATGGAAACGCAATATCCACTTCCTTTAAACTCCTTTTTGGTCTCTACCAGCTTCTGATCCCTCTCTTCACATGAAATCAGTATATATCAGTAAGTATTAATGTTATTTTACAGTGTTTTTATAGGTAACAAATGTGTCAACTAGACCTTCACCAATGACAACAGTTTCAACTATTTAACAATATAATGACATAATAATAAAATATTAATCTGTCTGAGTAACTTTAGAGAAAGAAAAAGTCCAAATTCTCTGATTCCGGCTTCTTAACTGCAAATATTTTCTCGTTTCTTTTAAGTATTTGAGGATGTCATATTGATCTGACATCCCACATTTTTCACCATTTCTTGACATTTTATAGAGCAAACAACTAACTGATTAATCTATAAAATAATTGACCAATGAATAGACAATGAAAATGAGCGTTGAAGCAACATGCTGAGAGCCGTTACTGATGTCCTGATGGACAGAAAGAGCTGAATGAGACAATAAGGTAAACCATGAACCTTATTCTGACTGGAGGGCATTATTTCCAGATTAATCCAACACCACATGAAGCAGAACTAATTCTTCCTTTCAATGTAAACAAAAGTGAAAACCAACTTCTTTACCCGCCCCATTTGATTCAGATCCGCTCTAAACTATAATGGCTTCTTCCTTGCTCCTTGCTTCACCCTTCCAACAAGTTTTATGTAAATCATGCAGGCAGTTTTTGCAGACAAACAGACAAACAAACCCAGCTGACAACATGACCTCTGGTGGAGGTAAACACGGTTAAATGTGGGTGTTGTGATGCATTCAGGCTCTCTCTCTACAGTCTGCTCTTAAACAGCAATGCACCACAACAAATTACATAAAATGCTCAAATTGGTGTTAGAAGAAGTTAAGTGGGGTGTGACACACTGTTATGAATCATATGAGCACAATAACCATTTAACCACAAAATCCTTAATTAGCCGTTTTGTGAGTATAATTGTGATTTGATCCTGCAGAAAATCCTAGACAAACATTTTGAATGATTGCATTATCCCCAGCTAAAACTGAAGTAAATAAAGTAAACACACTCACTCTCCCGTACTACAACTCCTTCTCTCACCACACAAGCATCAAAGTTATGGTAAAATGTTAACCCAAGAGGCAAAACTACACAGACAGAGACAGAGTGTGGGTTACGCTGGTTTTCCTGCACACTGAGTGCAGCAGCTCATCGCTGCATGCAGAGAATAAAGACTTTGGTTCTCATTGCT
>NC_081526.1:39124104-39146604 GCF_030273125.1 Centropristis striata | reverse complement strand
TGTATATAAGCTGGATGTTGGCAGAGCTCAAAGACAATATGTGTTTAAGAAGAAGACAATAGGTGTAAAGAAGCTTTGGGTCATAGTGTAGTGATAGAATGCAGCCTATGTAGACGCTGTACTGATTAAAAATAGAAGCACATCTTTTCCAGCAGTTACGTGTGAGATGAAGAACTAAAAGATGCAGCAGGAACACCTGCTCTATGGATTCTACCTCTCCTTCCTCAGCATGCTGCATGTTCACAACTAAACTAAACACTCCACTAAAAGACTCAACAGAGAGGTTTTATACAGGACTCAGAGAGCTTTTTAAGACTAAAACTCAACATATTTCAAGGTAGCTAAACCCAAAGACCTCCAGACTCTTGGAGCATTACTGCTCTGATAAATACAACTGCAAAACCAACTTCACTTGGCACTTGTTTCTAGACAAAACAAGTAATTATAATTACAGCTTGCAATAATATTACTACACTAATATGCACAAGGAATATTGTTTTGTGGTGGAATTGGTGACCTTTTTGTGCAGTAAAAACCTTGTCATTTGTTGCTCTGCCCATTAGAACCATCTATTCTACCATCGGAGAAGAAGTTACCAGCTACTTCTTAGTTGTTAAACCATCTTTTATAATGTCTAACCAGCATGCTTTTTGCACAAACCTTAGAGAAGCAGATTTTTAGAGTAATCCTAATGAAACTGTTTAACTAAACATAACCGCTTTGTTTTTCTATTGAATGTGCTGATAACAACCTCCTCTACCTGCCAGCAGGCCTCGACTCTACTCGCCCATTCAACTGTGTGAAAACATTCAAAACCAGTTTCTTTGTGTGTGAAACCATCCCAGTGCAGCATCTGTGTGTGGATTTGTGCACGTGTTGAGCAAAGAGGCCCTCCGGAGTAGATGAGAGGCTTATTCACAGCAGCCGGGCAAGCCTCGAGAAAAAAGCTTTAAGGGCCACAATCGATCTGCCGCACACATCAGGCTGCAGCAGTCTAAAGTAGGAAAGATTGACTTTATAAATGTGTCAGCAGAGAGGAGGTGGAGGGGCAGACGGAGGGAGAAACAGCTTTGAAGCGCAGACGGCTGGAGTGGCGGAACTGGGCGTCTTGGAAGGAATCAACTGTACATGGAGGAGCCATTCTGGCTCTGAATGGGCTCAGCTGCACACAGCGGCAGCCATTAGAGCTCTGAATAGAAGTCAGCTGCACATAGGCTGTTCTGATGATTCCTGCACTTTAGCCACCCTCACTAAAATAACAGGAAGAGGCTGAGAGAGGGAGAGAAAGAGGGGAGACAGAGAGAAGAGAAGCATGGACAGGAAGAGAAAGAAGTGGCAGCAGAGGAGCAGCAGGAGAGTCCCTTTGTGCTGAATAACTCCTCCACAAACCCCAACACACATTCTCCTCCAGTATTTGATCCAAACTGGGAGAGATTAAATGCTCCCTCCTACCTCCATTATCAGCTGGAGGCAAAATGTTCATTAAAGCATTTACTTCACGTGGTTTAAAATCATTTACATGGATTTATTAGCTACTTGTCAGTGAATTATGGAGGCCGGGTTGAGCAAGGTTACTCTAAATTTTGCTCATTTGCTCATTATACCAACATGTTGACTTAAAACCCTTTTTTCTTGGGATTATGATTTATTATCTCATTATCGTCTGGTAATTACATGAAATGGGTTTCTCAGGGTCACAACATGTTGCTCAGCTTGTAATTTATTGTGTGTTTGGTGCTGTTAAAGAGTAGATCACTGTCTGAGGACACTTTAAACTCTACTCTAACCTTTCAGCAGAGAGCCAGCTGGCTGTAGTTCATCACTGTGTCTGCAACACTTCTGCAGAAATCAGACGTTCATCTTAAAACCATAGAATTAGATGTGCATGTCTTTATTGATGTTCTATAGAACATGTATTTCATATTTAATGTAGAACCAAAGCTGACAGGACTGTAGAGTTTTAAGCAGGGCAGTGAGGAAGCAGCTCTATAATTAATGCGTTATGATGTGGCCCTTCTGCAGTAATTGCTGTCGGCTTCCGTAACGATAATAATAAAACTTTTGACCCGTTTCCGATCACCTCTCCTCACTCACTAATCTTTTCTTTTGAGGGCAGCAGGAGGAGCAGCAGCTCAGTTTTATGACACATCAGAGGACCATCAGGTTTAATTTGTGAATATGGCTGCATGAATATCATGATGATAAGAAGCTGTTTCTCTATGGGCAGTTCAGAAAAAAGATACAACAGCAGAACAGGCAGATTTACAACATATTTAAGATTATGCAAATAAACAGAAACACAACTCTCTTCAGCATGTGTGAATATTTGACCATTTGCAAGAAAACACAGTCCAGAAACTAACTGGGATAACTGGGATAACTCCTGGAAGGAGGCATAAACTTATTAAATGTCTCACCGACGGATCATTGCTCCTCATTTACTTTGAAGCTCACCATTGTGAGCTTCCTCCATTGTTGTTGTTGTTGTTGCGGCCTGAAAGTCAAAGCACTGTTGGATGTGTAGCTAACGCAAGTCAAAATAGTTTTCGTTCTCACTGAAAGATGACTGCAAAAATGGACACGTCTGTCCTTTTGGTTGTTTAACACGGCGGAAAATCATCAACTATTAATGGCGATCCAGCTCCCGTTGAATTTTATTCATGTGGGATTCAGGTGACCCGTGGGAACTCCCGACAAATGTCCTCCTCTAGTGAGCACACAGTTCATCAGTTTATCAGTTTATCAGTGAAACTGAGTGATCTATCATCAGGGATCTTTAATTCCCAATATTGGTAACGGAACCAAACCCGGTATCAGTCTGGCCCGAGTTTTGAGTGATCCGTTCACTCAAGACTGAAGTAGCAGAAGGTCTTAACTTTGGTCTAGCAGTGTGTTCACAGATGTGTCCTGGTTGGAGGACCACCTACACATCCCTCACATCCTCTCTGACCACAAAGCTTCCCACGGATCACCGGTTGATACTTTATACATCCGTCTTGTTGAGGGAAGCGTTTTGCCAGTCTGGCTTCAAAACATGTGGAACTCTCCACCAGAGGCGCTGGGAAGCAAATTTCTATGCAGGAAACATTAAAAACGAGTCTTATTGAAGCTAACTGTTGGACATTGGACATCTTGGCTTCAAAAACTGTCTAACTTATCATCAGAGGCGGTGGGAAACACATTTCTATGCAAGAAACATGTAGAAGCGCCATAGTGATAACCTCATATAATATGAATATGTAGGTTATTACTACAGGTTAAAACCTCCCAATGGGTTTGGAAAAGATAAGATATTCCTTTATAATGTACTCATGAAAGAACCATATTTCATGATCTTCTATTCATAGAAGATATTAGTGTTGTACCAGAATCAGTAAACCAACTGTATGCTGGACAAATTATGTTTCTTTATGAATTTCTTTTAAAAAATGTAAATATTTCAGTGAAGAAGAGGTTAAAACTGTATTTCATCATGTTTATTTGCCTACAGAGTGGCACTCAGGACATATTCTAATGAAGCTGTGTTCATGTGATAACACAGGTGTGATGTGTGGGCCAGCAGAAAGAATCACCTCCAGTCTGAAGAGTAAACATGTGTGACCTTTAGCTTCACAGTTGACAGAATAAGCTCTTCCACCCTGGCTGACCTCCTCTCTACTCCTGCTGACCTCCCAGGTAGGAGGAGGTGCAGCACCTTTAATCTGCTGCCTCCAGGCTGACCCTGCTAGAGGAGGTGTGAGAGTATCTCAGGGTAACCGGCGGGGATTTACGACAGCATCAAAAAGATAGGCTGCCTTATATTGCACGCTGTCTATCTGCATCTCTGTGTGTTGCTGCAGTAATAGGTGATTTGCAGCCGAACTCCTTCCCAACTTAGCAGAGCATCAATCAGCCGCCGTCTCATTGCGTAAATGTCAGCAGCTTTACGACTCACACAGGTCCAAAGCATCAGTCACACTCTACGGCCAGCTCTCTGCTTCACATGTCTCAGCTGGTCATCACACACACAACAAGAGGAAGTTACTTTACTAAGCTGCTTTATTACTGATGACACTCCTGACCGACACTACTAGCATCTCACAGCATACTACACCTCACAGATCTGGTTAGTTATCAACTATCAACATAAACAACACTAAACCATTAAATAATATTATCTTCAAATAAAAGAAGAAGCAGAAAATGCATTTGGAGAAAGTTACAAAGAGAAAAACATAAAGGAGAGATAATGCCGCACCCTTACTCAAAGAGAGAGTGAAATAAACAGGAAACTTCAGCCTGGAGGAAACATTCAAGACAATCAATGCTAAATGAACGTCATTAGCATGTTTACAGCTCAAACAGAGGCTTCAGAGAGGAGTTACAGAGAGATACGTGACACAAAGACACATAAACAGATACTGAGTCTCAAGTCACTACCTGTTTCCTTACATTCCAACAAATGGACTTATAATCACCTTACATTTTCTGAAAATGAAAGAATGCTTTGTCTTTAACTGGTGTAAAAACAGAAATGACACGGATAGCCCCAGAGCAAAACTAAAGGCTAGAAATATTTGTTGGTGTTTGCACTCAGCAAGCAGTTTTAATGATAGTGAGGTGTTGCCATCTTTTACATTCACAGTTTATCCCACTGGGAGCATGAACCGTCGATCTTATTCATCAAACTCAAAGCGTGAAGTAATTATCCTCTTTTTGGGGGGCTTAAGATTGCATTATGTTTTCAACACTTTCTTATGCTCAACTTATCACACCATGTTGTGAATTCAAATTCACATTTTTGTAACATTACCATGTTGATCTCTTTGTTTGGTAACTTTCTTCAATTTTTTTTGGGTTCAAATGGACCGAGGCTTTGATGTGCTCTACAGACTGTGAAGCCCATTTCTGCATTTGTGACTCATAAATAAAAGACAAATTGAATTGAAAAACTTTAGATTAGGTTGAAGGAAAAGGTCACGGTACCTAAGTTTACGTACATAAATGAAGAAATCGGTGTAAATAAGTCAAAGTTGTCTTTTGGTTTCACACCAGACATGAACAGCAGTCTGTGATTAAACAACCATCCGTCTCATTCTCCATCTATGCAGACGATTCTGCTCTTTATATCACACAGACTGATTTATATTTATTTTACTTTGAGCATTTAACATTGGAGTTACTTGAAAGCCTGGTGAGGCTTGTGCATCTGTATCAGACGGAGAGGAAAAGGTGTTATGTGACAAGCTGCTATAAAAAGTGATTCTGATATTTAAGTGTATAAGAGGGTTTACATTAAGTGTTGCTACAGGGAGTTCACTGTGTGTGTGTGTGTCAAGGTTATTATAGTTAACGAAAACTAACGAAATAACGAAAACTAGAATTGAAAAAACATTTTCGTTAACTGAAATAAAAATAAAACTAATTACTAACTAACTAACTAAAACTAACTAAAATTATAGTGGAAATGTCCTTAGTTTTCGTTTTTGTCAACTTTTTTCATTCATAATTCAGTGTTTCTATTGGAACATGCAACACATGGTGAATATGTTTACTGAGACTGGGATGTTTACACTAGAACCAAAATACAAAACACCCAGAACTGTAAGAGTTAATAACCTTATTGGGGCTGAGATGATAAACCAAAGGAAATAAAGGAAAAATTTATTATGACCTCTTTGAATCTGGCACCCAACACATAGCCCATTACAAAAAAACTAAAACTAACACTAAAACTAATAAAAACTAAACTAAAACTAGAAAACTCACTCTAAAAACTAACTAAAACTAACTGAATTTGAAAACAAAAATTCACAACAAAATTAAAACTAAAACTAATGAAAAATCCAAAACTATTCTAACCTTCGTGGGAACCATGGACATCCGCTGTCAAAGTGATTATTTGTTTTAGAAACATTGTCTCCACTAAAAGTGTAGCTCAAGAGAAACATTTGACAAAGATAATGAGAATAAAAGGCCAGAGGTTCACCAGAACCTCCTCTGAGGAGCATGAATATCCACATTTGACAGTATTCTGGCAGCAGGCTCCATGCTGCTGCTGTGGACCAACATGTGGGAACAGACAGGACTAACTGATCCAGCATCATTAAGCCCTGGAAGAGCTGGAGTGGGCAGCTGTGACTCAGGGGGAATAGAAAGAGAGCAGTGATTGACAGGTTGTAGACATCTCTGATTGGCTGAGCTCTCCTCTCTGTTCTCTCTCTCATGTAGACACACTCATCCATTCAGCCGCTGACAGGAAAGCTTCATTCACACTTCACTCAGCCGCTGCACTGCCTTCTGACTCTCTTATTGTTAAATAAAAAAAATTTAAAAAATGTGTATCGAACACAAAGGCAGCGCGCTACATTAGGGACATCGACGCAGAGAAAACAGAAAACTCATGAGTGTGCAGTTCATGAAACCCAGACGGAGCAAACACAGAGAGAAATAAAAAAAAACACAAGAACACGAGGCCTACCTGCCCCCAGAGACTGATACTGGAGCAGAGAGAGGAGGAAGTTAGAGAATACAAATGGCCCGAGGCCGGACACAATACATCTAGTGTTAATGCAGAGCAGCTGAGTAATGACCAGGATATATAATAAGATGTTAGAGCAGGGCTGGCCTCCATATCTCCCTCTATTGTTCTAAGAATATAATATATATATATATATTATAACAAACCACAGAGCAATATCTCACAGGCTGTACCATACACTGTAAAAAATGTTTGTAGAAATAACAGTAAAACGCTGTCAATTTGCATCAGAAATAGGTCGTAAAATTAAATATTGTACATCACCGTAGTAGATACTTTTTAATTACTGTCAAAGAATAGTAAAAAACTTTAAATTCTACCGCCATAACCTGTAGAAAACACACAGTTTTGCTGTAAAAATATACATTTTTCATGTAAAGTTAATGGAGAAATACAACGATGACACAATTATCCTAAAAGTAATGGGATTATTCAGTATAAATTACAGTTTTTGCTGATATTTACATTTACATACACTCACTGTATTTTTTACGGTGATGTTCTGGCAACCACAGCTGCCGGTATTTTGCCGTAAATTAAACAATTTTTTTTTACAGTGTAGTGCTGCAGGAGCTCAATGTGTAAAATCTGGAAAAGGGTCAAGCACGGGTCATAACAACATCAGTCTGTTATAATCAGCCCTTTACACTTCCCTGTGTGTGTGTGTGTGTGTGTGTGTGTGTGTGTGTGTGTGTGTGTGTGTGTGTGTGTGTGTATTACCCACTGCAGCAGGATTTCATTTCATTTTTAGCCTGATAACTTAGCCAAAGTCATTTCTCTAATGTCATTTCACTAATGTGATTATCAGCAAAACTGGAAAAAGTTATGACCCCGTATCAGCACAACTGCTTAATTTTTCTATTTTTTTTGAGTGAGAGAGAGTGAGAGAGGGTGAAAGAGTGAGAGATAAAGAGAGGAAACGTTTGATGTGCTTCAGTTGACTATAGTTTAAGCTCTTTCTGTGGTAATGACAGTGATAACCCCTCCTACAGGGAGACTCCCCTCCATCACTTCAGCTTAGTATCTGATGTGTAACTTCTTGAGCAGCTGATTGGCTGCTTAGTGACTCATTCTTTCTGCTGCACCTTATGAGGTAGAGGGGGACTCATTGGGCAGAAGCACCTGAAAAATCCCCCAAAAACTGATTCAGCTGATCACGAATGCTGCTGCTCAAGTCAAATCTCTTCAGTCCTGAGCTCTTTACACTGTTTACACTAAACCATGGGGAGCTCTCAGGTGGCCTAGACCAGTAGTTCTCACCCTTTTTGAGTCGCGACCCCCAATTTAACATGCATGTTGTCCACGACCCCCGCTCACTGAACACAATCTCACACGCACAGTCCAGATCACCCAAAAAAGAAACAAAATGACCACAAAAAGACACAAAATGACCCAAAAAAGTAAACAAAATGACCAAAAAAAGACACAAAATGACCAAAAAAAGACACAAAATTTCCCAAAAAGACATAAAATGACCAAAAAAAGACACAAAATTTCAAAAAAAATCCCAGAAATGACCAAAAGAAGACATGAAATGACCAAAAAGACTAAAACACATGAACACATGAACACTTTAACACAGTGGAGACAGAGCTGACTACCAAAATGATTTGGCGACCCCCAGACATCATCTCGCGACCCCGATTGGGGTCCCGACCCTAAGGTTGAGAACAGCTGGTCTATAGGACCGGTCTGCTTTCTGTCCCCACAGTCAAAACTAAACATAAAGGAGCCAACCAAGAATCCAACCATGGAGTCTGTTACTAATATTACCATTATATCAGGGGCCCGGTCCCCCAGTGGAACCATCTGCCCCCTTGACCATCAAGTTCATTTTATTTTTTATAAAGCGCCAGATCACAACCTAAGTCAGTTAAGGTAACCTTCCCTATATACCTTGTCCTTTTATTTAACAAACTAAATCAGCTTATGTTATTTATCTTCTTTAAACGACGGAATGTCATTTCTGTCTCTACATGTTGGTTCTCTGCAGCGAACGCAGCGAGTTACACTCCGCACACAAACATGCGTTATTTGCGCCGGTTAGATCCAAACACACTGTTACATACGCCGTTCGGTTAGCATTAGCTGAAAATTAAAGTTGTTTTAATCACAAAAGGCTAAACTGTGCCTAACTGTCCAAATTACTTCCTGTTGATGTTCCTTCACATTAATTAATTAAAATATGCAGTGATTAAGATCAGTGTATATAATGGAATAGTGGCATTAGAATCTGTGAGAGACCACTAAATTTGGGCTTTTTATAGAAAAACTAAATAAAGCATACTGTGAAATGTGCTATCTCACGATTAGCATGCTAAGCAAAGATTTAAGCCCTTTCTTCCGCATCAGTTTGATCCATTGAAAACAGTAAAAAAACAAAAACATTTAAGCATAATACGGACGGGAAAAAAAGCATTTCAGGGTTATTTAAGGTTACTAGCAAGAGGCGTTAGCCATCTAACTATCCAACTATCGCTGCGTGGATTTGTTTGGCCAAATGGCAATTCGCACCGCAATACGAATACATACTTCCTATGGGCACTGCACTAGAAGGAATAATTGGTCAAAACTCTTATTGTCGGCTAGTTATACAAACATTCTTGTAATGTCTTTGACACAAGCCTGACCCAGTGGACTAATGAAGAAACAATCTGAATACTGTGACAATCATGTCTCCAGTGAGATAAATAACCAGGCTTTCCTGTATAATAAGATCAAAACCAGGATATCAACATGCATGTTGTCACAATCTGTGAGAAGGAAAACCTCAGCAGACAGCAGACATTACTATTACTATTACTATTAGAGGGCTGGTTTATCCCACAGGCCTCTCTTCTTCTTCTTCTGCATAAAATAAACAGTCAAACTAAATTGATAGTCGTGATCTTTTAAAATTGAATGTGATGCAGACTTCTGCTGGCCAAGAGAAGCTGAGTGTGACAGGAAGCCTAATGAAGCCTGGCTCTCACACACACACACACACAGACAC
Organism: Centropristis striata; assembly: GCF_030273125.1. Lineage (NCBI taxonomy): Eukaryota > Metazoa > Chordata > Actinopteri > Perciformes > Serranidae > Centropristis > Centropristis striata. The sequence goes on along the minus strand of NC_081526.1, from coordinate 39,137,092 downwards.
ACACACACACACTAGCAGGGTCTGTGTGTGTGTGAGCAGCTCCTGCCACCACAACAAGTGCAGCAGTCTTTTGAAGCATGTTCCTGTGTGAGTGTGTGCTGCTGTGTGCTGCCAGTGATCACTTTAAAAGGATCCAGCAGTGCCATGAATTCAATTAAATGTCTGACATTTCCCAGCATCAACTTCTGGCCCAGGGGCTTCACTGTTCAGACACGAGAGCAGAAACTGAGAAAACAGGAAAAAAGTACTATTGAGAGAGTGAGGGGGAGAATACAGTAGCAGTCAGAAGAAAGTCGACTCAGAGCCAATGTGGCTGAAAAACAAAGAATTAAATGTTTTCATCTGCAACACCAGACAGGGAGAGAAAAAGCTGCACCTCCTTCTACCCTTTTTCTTATCTTTCTGCTATTTTCCCATCAGCGGTCTCCCTCCTGTCTCTGGAGCATGCCGTCATCTCCCCCTCTCTCTCTCTCTGGCTCAGAGTTATGTAAGAGGCAGAGCTAGGCAGCTTATTTATGCTCCCATGGGGATTAGGAAGGAGCCTGGACATGCCAGCACCTGCAACACACACACACACACACACACACACACACACACCACACACACACACACAGACTGAGGGTGCTGCAGCAGATGACAGGTTTCCTAAACCCCTCACTCTCAGAGAGGCTCGTCAGGCGTCTCATGTACTTTGATGTAGCGTGCGCTAGCAGCGCTAGCAGCAGTAGCAGCGCTAGCAGCGCTAGCAGCAGTAGCAGCGCTAGCAGCGCAAGCAGCGGTCGGCCACCGGGCATAGACAGATAAACTGTGTTTGAGGCGAGAGGCCAAGACTCAGTGGAGGGTATATGATCAAAGACTGCCTATGATTAATGTTATGCTAATTCTATTAATGGCACACGCCAGCAAAGTCAGAAATATTCCTCATATCTAGAATTTTTGATGCTCCTGGTGTTTTTATGTGGGGAAACGGTCATCTCATCTTATGTTGTGTTCCTAATTGTATAATGATGTAATGCAGAAACTTAATACTGCTGACTAAATGAATGATTAAGGGGCCAAACAGATGCTACATTTGTTCAGTCTGTGGTAAAGGTGGGAAGTTGATCATTTTAGTGCAGGGTTACACATTTTTCCCACAGAGAATATTTTCATATGCACTTAAAAAACAACTCCTGGAAGAAGATCAGCTCTGAACTCAGGATGTCACAAGAACCCGTACATCGGAGTCAAGACGATGGCTAAACTCTGAAAACGTGACCGTAAAGCCTGGAGGGGGACCAGCATGCTCTTCGGGCCAATATGATGAATCAGAGCAACTAATACTGGTAGCGAGAGCAACAATTTAGCGCATTGCTGAGGCGTTAGCACACCTTTGTCTCTGAATGAGAGCAAAAAAAAAAAAAAGAAGAGTTACAGATGTAACTAAGGCTCCAGGAACTCCTCCTGACTGGCATCAAATACCTGGAGGACAATGAGCTCTGCTGGTGGGGAGAATAAAAGAGATAGATATATTGTTGAGGATGTAACTAAGGTTCTATGAGCTGAGTTTATTGTCACCCAGGTGCTATATTTTGTGCTCTCATGGTGTTCAGGGAGGAATTAAAAGAGATTTACTGTTTGTTTGTTTGTTTTTAACAGCTACTTTAATTGGATATTAAAAAGCATGGAATTTCACCGATATTGTTCTTGATTATTAAACTTCTAGTATTGTGAAATCCCAAATCTTAACTCCAGATTTCTGCTAAGCAGGCTCAGGTGTTTTCTGTTCTAAGCGTGAAGAACCTCGACACCTCACCTCTCTACTCCAGCTTCTCTTTATGCACTTAGAAAAAGAGAATTCATCAGATGCTTTTATTCTTTATCAGACCCAATTCTAGTAACACGTAGACGCAGCCGTTCAATCCTGTTACTATATCTATCTCCGTCTTTTGAATTCTCTACACTAAAGTATCTCAGTATTAGCTGCTGTCTCTTTTGATGCATTAGATGTCTCCTCTACAGTCCCTGCAGAAACAAAGAGCAGCAGAGCAAACATGATTGATGAAGCAATTTATGGAGAATGTTTTGTTTTAAAAAGCAAGAAAAACTTAAAAAAGCACCAAACAAAAACTACAGAGGAATGATTCCAATGCAATAAGTGCATTCAAAGACATATATTTTTAATTTATACTGCTTGGTTTCAAGGACAGCCTCTTCAAAGTGGCGCGGCTATGACAGAAGCTGAACCTCAGACCTGTGAATCAAAGATCTCTCTCTCTGATCTCCTTCACGTCTGCAGCGGCAAAATCCAGCAGCTGCAGAAATGTGAAGTTTCTCTGCGTGTTAGCTCAGTTAGCGTTAGCTGCTCTGCCTGCAGGGAACACACTGTACATTAGCATACTGTTACAGCAGCTTTTAAACCAATGATGTCATTGTCATCACTGGCTGCCAATCAAAAAGCCTGATTTTATGCTTATTAATTCCCACGCCACTCGCCTCTATCTGATTAGACAGGTTCTGTATTACATTTTGAAAAGAGCGGAGGTCCCCGAGCAGCAGAGACAGAGAGTTTATCAAACCTCTGGGCTCTGATGTGTAAATGTGGGATCACAAAGAATGGCAGATAAAATGAGATGAAAACATATCAGGATTCTGTCTGAGTCACCACACAGACACACTGAACATGGAGCTTTCACAGAGTGATTGCACTTTTTTGCTTCTATCCGAACAAGTTTAGAAGTTTAGAAGATGTTCGTTTGGTCCGGATGTTTTCCCAAAAAATAAAAGGGCTTTGCAGTGAGTCAAGACATTATCTGTCCAGCTCAAACATTTAGAGAACAGGCTCACAATGTCCCTCTTATCCTCTCACCTTTACACACACACACACTAAGAACTTGAGCTACAATTATCCAGAGAAACAGAGACGGAGAGCAAAACAAAAAAAGACAGCTGATGCAAGAGAAAAAGACTCCAGCCCAGCGCCCACGTATCTGGCCCTTTAACCACCCTGACTCTGGAAAAATAACCACTAAACTAAGTTCTGAACCAAAGCCTTTCTGCTGGCGAGGTCTACTGGTCCGGCCCAGTCTGCCACCCACCAGGTCTGAGGCTGCTGCTCTGAGAAACCAGGCCAAGGCTGCAACAACTGGACACAACTAGGAAGAAACAGGACTCAGTGCTTCAGAAACAGAAGAGTTTTGAATGAGGGAGCATGCATGAATTACTGGATTTGTCTCGAATGCTTCTTGGACGGATTTACTCTTCAGAAAACTATCCGATTTACCCGAGATGTGCACAAGCTTCATGGAGACATTACCTGCTCCCTGACCCAGAGAGGAGGGAGGGAAGGAGGGAAGGAAGGAGAGAAGGAGAGAGGGAAGTGGTTGAGAATTATTAATTGTGACAGGAAGTCCCACTGTGCTCAGATTCCTCTCTACCTGCCGGTGCACTGTAAAAAAGCCAACTTGTATTTTTTGGTCTAAAACAGTGATTTAAGTTGGTAAAACTTGGAAATATAAATTATTGACATTTAGAGCAATAATGTAAGTTAGCACAACAAAGGAAGCCAGTTGTCTGCTCAAAAACAAGTTGGTGAGTTGTTGTTACTTATATCTTTAAGTTGGGGTTCACAACAAGGGACAATAGTTCTGATAACTCTTAGTTCTTTGTTGGGAAATTCGGTCATTAGCGAAAGCTAGCGGCTAACTGATGCTAGCGGCTGACTGATGCTAGCAGCTAACTGATGCTAGCGGCTAACTGATGCTAGCGGCTAACTGATGCTAGCGGCGCTGCTTGTTACAGCTTCAAGAGTAGCCATTAGCGTATCAATGCTAACTCAAAATTGTGGTCGCAACATTAGCTGACATTTCATAGCAGCGTTACAATCGTGCCAGAGAAATTCAGAGTTGAGCAAACTCAAAAACAAAACTTAAAATATTTAGTTTAATTGTCCAACTTTAAATTTTATCGAAGTTTGTTGCCTTGAAATTTTGAGTTCACCCAACTTTTCTTCTTTTGCAGTGTACACACCTCTGCTCTCAGGTGAAGCAGCGGAGCCTCTCAAGGGATCCAAACATCCAAATAATATTTATATCAGACACAAACAGACTAAAGCAACATATCCAGCAGCAGCGTGATTATTAACAGAATACGTGTTTATCCAACAGTCCTGACCAGATGAATGATCTGCTCAGATAACACATTAGGAATAATGGATTCAACTCTAAATAAACACAGAACAAGATATTAGATATTATCCACTCCACATCCAGGTACCATATTTACATTTAAGCTATAAAGATAAATCAATCAGTTGTCAACTATTTAATTATACTCCAACTGTTTTAATAATCAGTTTGATTTTCTTAAGAAAAAAATGTCAAAATTATCTGATTCCATATTGTTAAATGAGAACATTTTCTGGTTTCGCTACCTTTTCTATAGCAGGAAACTAAACATCTTTGAGTTGTGTGTCATCCTTGGCTCTGGGATCAATATTTTCCACCTTTTACTGACATTTTATAGTCAAATACTTCAAACAAATAATCTGTTGATCAAGAAAATAATAGACAGGTTAATTGACTATGAAAAAAAGGATTTTAGCCGTAATTTATATAGATTTATATGATTTATATATAGATTTATATGTCCAAGCATCCCTACATGAAATATCCGTGAATGTAACCAACAGTCATTTCTCATATTAATTAATATCTTGGCAATGCTTTCTATGAATTGATTATTATCCATAAAAAAGTATTGCATTGTGAAAATTGTGAAAATTGTCCATCATTTCTTATTTTTAACTTCTTTTGTTCCAATTTTCTTTAAAGATATTGAGTTGATAAAGACATAAAACAAAGAAAAGGAGCAGATCCTTTTTGGTATTTGTGCTTGAAAAAATACTTAAATAATCACAAATTCAGCAGTTAATTTTCTATATGAATTGACTAATCATTTCTCAACCAATAAATCAAAGATGCCTGATTCTGTCACTAGTGGGATTTAAAATGATCAACATCCAGTTCCCTTGGTAATGGGCTCCACATATTATTGACATTATTGATATTATAGCTGAACAGAGGAAACAATCTGTCCTCCTGAGAGCTTTCACTTAATAATGGGAATAATGTGCACATTAATTACTGGAAATTTTAAAAAAATGTAATGCAATGCAAACACTGCGGGGTGAGGCAGCTTTTAGTTATTCTGCTCCTCACCTGGAACAATCTACCTGTAGATGTGAGCTCAGCTCCTTTAAATCAGGACTAAAAACACTCTAGTTTACTGCAGCGTATCTTAACTTTAACACTTATCTGCTCTACTCTACTGCCCTTACTGTTTAACTACACAATGTCTGACTTGTGCTTTTTATTATTTTATCTCTTTTCTTATCCTGCTGTATCTTATTTTATCCTATTTATATTTTTATTTCTATTTCCCTGTTTTAATTGACTGTTTTTACTGTTTTCAATTGTGTCTTGCTGTTTTTAATGTGTATGTAAAGCACTTTGAATTACCTTGTGTTGAATTGTGCTATACAGATAAACGGTAACACTTTACAATAACCACCTAAGTGATGTTTATAGATGGTTTATAAACCAATTATTATTAACCATTTACAAAATTCTATACATATTTAATCTTTAAATGGTTTCAAGCAATTTCTTAAAGGTATAAGAATAATTTTTAAATCATTTACATACTTAATATGGTGTTAAAAATGTTATAATGTGTGTAAAGCTATTAATAAACTAATAATTATGTTTGTTTATGGTAAAGTAATCTATTTGGCATTTATAAATTATAGTTCAACATTATTACATTTTCTATTCACCATTCTAAATGGCTTATATATGGTTTATAAATGATGATTTAACATTAATAAACTATCTGTTTACCATTTATAAATGATGGTTATTGTAAAGTGTTACCAAATAAACTTGCCTTGCCTAACACTGTGCAATGGTGCACACATTTTCTTACTGTCCTGTAGGATTATTGCATATTTATTAGTCATGGCTGACAGTTTATAATAAAGGTGAAGTAGTGAACAGAGCGATGAGAGACAGAGACAGACAGCTGATCTGATGGACATTTATATCTGTCAGTTGATGAGGAGGAGAAGACATGAAGAGTGACAGCTCAGAGTCGTGAGGTTGAGGTTCCTTCCTCCACCCACGCAGCGATGGAGGAGGAAGGAGGGAGCGGAGACTTCCCAGGAGGCTCCTCTCCTCCTCTCCTCCTCTCCTCCTCGTCTCCTCGTCTCCTCCACCCAGCTCTGTCTGACAAGAGGAGGATCGGTCCATCATGTCAGGTTTATTCAGCCTGAATTATCTCTGAACCTTAGGCTCCGTTTACACGAGGACGGTCTGAACAGAAGACCTAAAGTGGCGTCTCGTCTTCACTTTTTATTCCTCGTTTAGACGAGCGTTTTCAGGAGGAAATCTGCTGCATACGGTGATCTAAAGTGTGTGAAATGTGATTGTATGCAGCCAGGCGGCATCACTTAAAGCCATAAGAGCATCTTTGGCCATGCAGAAGTTTTCACGCCACACATTTTCATCAGCTACTCCTTCCACAAAGTTCTCCTCCATCACTAGATCTCCCAGGTCTCGTTCACAGCCGTCTGGCTCCTCCCACCAATCGCTGCATCCAGAATGTGATGGAGGTAATTCCAGATCCTTCTCTGTTCACTAATACTATCTGTACATATCCTGGACATTTGGTGGAAAGACTCCTGTAAGTTTATTAGAGCTGCCAGAGCAGCTTGAAGGTCCCACCATGGAAATAATCCCACGTTTCTTTATTTCCTGTCCTGGAGCATGTATGTGACGTAAACACATACGTGACGTGAGCAGATCAGATCAGAGTTTTGTGTCTTGTCAGTGTAGACGACACGCTACGGAGGAGAGGATTACACTTTTACACTTTGGAGGGTGGTTTCAGATTTTTGCGTCTTTAAGCCCCAAAAATGCCGTCACCGTCTAAACGAAGGGCACTTCACATAAAAAATGTTGTCGTTTTTACCTGCGAGCGTCCTGGTGTAAACAGGGCCTCAGTCTGAGTTCATCTGGATGATTTAAACTGAACTGTTAATGCTAGGAAATTATGTTTTTTGATTATTCTTTTTTCATATTTCTTTGGCTTTTTTTGATTGATTGTCTTTATTTCGAACATGCAAGCAATAAAAAAACAGGTTTAAATATTAATAGATGAATAAATAAAAAACAAAACAAAAAAGCAAAAAAAAATTGAAAAAAACAGACACTTTCTGCAAGCTGGAAAGGGAGTAGGAAGAAGTCAAAAAACGTATCTAGTCCTACCCCTTAACGGGTCAGTATATACATACATATATGAATAATCAATATAGTCACATACAAATATTATACATAATTATATATATACATATACTATAAACAATTTATATTACATTGTGAATACCTATACATGTATATTGTAAATTACTATATTTTTAAAGATTTAAAATATGTTTTTTTTTTTAGTCTGTATAAATAAATAAAAATCTAAAATGTACTGTGAAGTGCAATTCTCAAAAATGTTTGAGAAAATAATAAAAATAACCCTTTAGGGGTTCCGGGGGCATATTTTAATGAAATTTAGTAAAGGAGAATAAAGGTTCTTTATGTTTTATTTAAGGCATCTTATTTTGACAGTCTTCTTGTAAGTTCTGTGGTGGATTCTGTTAACACACTGTGCTCTTATTCTGAAAGCTGCATGTGTTTAGCGACAGAGAGTAAGTAGCTTTTTGTGATTAAAACAACTTTAATTGTTAGCTAATATTAGCCTTACGCCACTACATCAATAAGTAGGAATGTTGCCAATATCATGATATGCATTTTTTTTAACCATGAAAAAAATAAACAGATATTATGGTGAACGATACGATATGGCACACCCCAAAGTGACGTCCTGCACAATTCACAAAACTCAGATTAAACTGTCAAACTCGCTGATCAAACATCAAGGTTCTGTTCCTGTGTTGCAGATTTCTCTCTCAAATGTTTTCACAAACATATTTTAAGGACTGTTTAGCTTTTATTTGAAAAGTTTTGTGACCAGGTAAAGCAATAATAAAAAAAAAGTGATAGAGTGATTAGCTTGGTCACTATGCATCACATAAAGGCATTTCTGGATAAACATCTATTGCACATATTTTTTTTTCACTTTTGCATATTGTTCAGAGAGGGTTCACGCAGCTTTTTGAGAGAAATATTCAAACACGGTATTGATGCTACAAGGTATTTAAAGCAAAATATCCAGCAAGTCTGATGATAAATTAATCTAAATTGTAACTATAAATGCAATTATGGAAAATTGTAAGAAAAAAAAAGCAGATGGTCACATTGATGATGGCCTGGAGCTGAACAAGAAAACAACACCATGTCTGCTATAACACGTAGCGAGACAACAAACAAACAGTGTTCTAATATCTATATATTCATTTGCCTAAACTAAACCATTTTTTTTCCATTTCCATGTGAAGTCAGACAGTGAGGCCAGCTGTACGACAGCAAACACTGATAGAGCTGTCAGCTATCAGACGCTCCACTTCTCTATCTAAATGACAGATAACAGGTGGTAAAGGTGTTAAAAAGCCTCAGAAAGACTCACATCAGATTCAACAGTTAGGTAGAAATGAGCAGACGACACGGTGAGAAATGAAGAGAGAGGAGTTGGCCGGAGATAATGGAGCAAAGCAAAAAAAAAAAGAAGAGTCAGAGGAAAGAGAATCCTCCTGTCCAATCCCCTGAGTGTTTCGGGTGGAGAGCCAACTTTAAGATTTGCTGGCGGATGCTGTTTCAGGATGCTGCAGACAGAGAGGAGGCACTCTCTGGATTAACTGGCTGATTTGTTGCCTAACTTTGAGTAAGCACCCAATCAGTTCAGTGAGAAAAGCCCATTCTTTACTGTGATCCAAAGGCATTAATGCTACATTTCCTCTGATGGAAAAACAACAAGACAAACAAACAAACAAACAGGGATCCATGAAGAGGTTGAGAGCCGTGGTCAGATCTGAGACCTGTTGGGTTTTGGTCTCTGATTTTGTTTTCACTTTACTTCCAGAACCTGGAAATGTCCTGAAACTATCAGACTTATTGATCTATCAGTATCATATGTGTTTATACACTTCTGATAGATTTTCTTTACTTCAATGGTCACAATGGGCTGATACTGATGTTTATTTAGCAGTTTATTTTATTTTTGTTTTCTCAGTTTGCATCTCTAGAATTGGTTGAAAGTGTAATCCATCATATGTACAACAGCTGATAGTGATTTCTTTTTAACTGGAATGAAAATAGACCTTTTCTATCTGGATTGTGCACAAATTTTGCACTGATATGACAAGCAAAGGTACTAATATATGATATTTTATATTATACACTATATCCACCAAATTTAGAAATTAAAGCTGCGAAAATGAAGAAAAATACAATAAATAGATAAATAAACATCAGCACTCTAAGTTCAGTGTCTGTAAATTTCTCAGCATTCAAATAGTCAATAAATTTGAATTAAAAAAATTGCCATTTGACACCATTTGGAATTATCACAAGCATTATTTTGTGCATTATGTGTTATGGAGAAAATGTTTTAATATCCGAAAAAACATACAGATATACATAGGTTACATACTGACACTGTAATGATCTGGCAAATAATATGTAAAGTATCAGTCGGGCGATAATGATTATAGACTGAAAGGAGACGTATTACCACACTAAATGCAAAACAATTCCCACAATTCCCATCAACTTAATATAATCACATTATTGATAAAATCACTGGACCTCTGCAAGAAATTGCAGTTCTGCGTGTATTAAAAATTACGAATTATCTCCAAAATGACACAATTTACTGCTGGTGAAGTCCCTTACTGCTGCTGATGGCATGATCTCACTGTGTGAGAGTGTGTGTGTGTGTGTGTGTGTGTGTGTGTGTGTGTGTGTGTGTGCTCCAACATTAATGGCGGCGGATGGACCATTAGGTCGATGACATCATCCCTTTGCTAAATCATTGATAAAGTGCAGGCCGTGGCTGGATCAGAGGGGCCATTAAGAAAGCATTTAAAGTCCGGCTCCCCCGGAGGAGACAACATGTTTATGGTGCTAGCCTGCAGCCACAATAACCTGGTCCACAGAGGCCCCACTAGACCTGTAAGTGTGTGTGTGTGTGTGTGTGTGTGTGTGTGTGTGTGTGTGTGTGTGTGCCAGGCAGGATCACTAAACTATTTATTCTCTCTTTTACTGTATTAAAAACAAACCCCAGATCTATCTGTGGACTTAGAGGAGTGTAGTGGAGCACTGTGGCTCTGTGGTGGATTACAGCTCAGAGAGGACACTGACACAGATATTTACAGGACGCCATAACATGATGTCACCTCGGGGGCGGGGCTTAAATCCAGCAGGGACACAGAGAGAGAGAGAGAGAGAGAGAGGAGCTTTCTACTAGGAGGAGGTCAGAGGTCAGGGAGCCAAAGATAAATAATAAATGGACAGTTTATGAGTGCAGTTAGTAGTAATGTTCATTATTGATTCATGCTGATTATTTCCCAATGATTCCAATAATGGCTCAGTCAATAAATAAATAAGTCCAAGAGAGACAGAGAGTCAATTTATTATCTGGACTGCAGCTGCTCTGATGATTATTCACATTGTTTATTAACTGACAATTATTTTATCAATTACTTGGCTGGTCTTATAAATACAATAGTGTCTTCTTTTGTCTGAGCAAAAGTCCAAAACTCAAAGAAGTAGTTTACTGTACTCTCTGTACAATCGGGACACTGCGACCAGATTGTACAGATATATATATATATATACATATAACAGAAAAAAAATAGACCTAAAACAGCAGAACAACTGGGATGTATTTAAAAAACGCAGGCGAAACAAAAAGCCCAGCGACTTGTGTTTGAAAACAACATTTATAAGAAGTCCTTCAGAACAAATGTAATAATCTGAAATTTGCACTTAAAAAACACTTAACTTTGGAACTAGGTCTGTTATTATTATATTATATTATTATTATTGTTGTACCTGGTGTAATTTTACTGTCTGTTCTGCACATATCCTGCTACTTATTGTCTGTTCTGTGTTTTATGCTTTTTACCCAAACTTTGAAGCCACAGGCAAATTTCCACACTTGTGGACAATAAAGATTGTTTATATCTGAGTTTTTGATCAATATATGACAAATAATTTGTGAATTGATTCATTCTTATTTAGAGATAATTATAATCAAATCCTCACTGTAAAAAGTTGAAAAAGTGTTTTTTCTTCTTGACAAATAACACAAATATATAAATAAATTTAATTGTAGACTTTAATCAAATCGTGCAGCTTTTCTGAACTTTGCACATGTCGAACTGAATGGATCGAAATCTAATTATACATTATGAAAAATGTGATTATTGAGCGCCTTGGTGGCCAAAGGTTTTGGTGCATGTCACCACAGTGTCTCGGGTTTAATTCCAACAGTGGGACGTTTATACCTCGGTGTCTCTTTTCCATGGCGGTGGTGATCCTCAGGGTTTGGATTCACTGAGTTGTGTTTTATGGAGAATCTATTTAATTGTTTTTGGTACAAAATAAATGAGCACACAGCGTTCTTCCAGTGCAAACAGAACTAAAGCTTTCAGAGACTTTCCATATGTGAAAATATCACTTGTGAAATATTTACCCTCTTTAGTCAAACAGAAAACGCTTCAGTGAAGAAGAAGCATCTTAATTACAGGAAGCACAGAAACGTCTTCTTAATAACAGAACAAACCAGAAATAAGAGCTGTTGTCTTTACTCCATGCTCATTTGTTTATGCTAATCACACTAATTAAAACTAATCGGAATCATCACTTATATAATGGGGCTTAAAACTGTTACACATATCACTTTTAAGAGCAAAGAAAATGAAAATGATCCCATTATTTTTGTAATCAAGTGCGCTGATGCAATGTAGGATTTTCTCGTTAATAAAGTGCTGTGAAATTATAAACAGAAGGCCTGATTATCTGCTCTGCCTTTTTCATTTGCTCTAATTTGGGATCTCTCAGGCTCGATTCCCAGTGCAGAATAGTTTTGCATCAAAAGCGAAAAGGCGGAGGGAAAGAATAAATTATGCCAATAATAAACAGCTCGAGAGGGCTATAAAGCTGTCATCACAGTTCAAATCACAATGACTCAGTTGCAGGAGAGAGAAAATCCAAAACAGTAGAAACAATCTGCATGGAGCAGGGCAGAGCAGGTTTATATGAGCCGTGTGGTCAGAACTGCATGAGGTCATGTTTAAAGAAGAGAAGCTCAGTCTGGATCACAGCTAGGACAGGCTGGGTCTATATTAAACCACTAGACACACCACAGACTCATATACACTACAGGAATACGCCTTTTTAAAGGCTCAGTCCACCAGCCAGACCTCCAACAGCCTGACTGAAGCTGCTCCACCCGCAGCATCAGCATCCGCCACTCAGCTCCCCACAAACCATCAGGACATCAGCTGGAAACTCTGACACTAACCCCGACATCCTGCTGCTGCTGAACTAGAACACAGCGAACACTGCAGAGCTTCAGCACGCCGCGGTCGATGGAATCAATCGAACTTTTGATTAACACTGCAGTTCATTTAAATAATGAAAGGGCGAGGGAGGTGCAACAGAAAAGCTGCTGGATTCTGACCAACACAACAACCAGGAATTTATCTTTTCACTGATGAAGAGTCCGACGCGGTTACTGGGAGAGATTAATCACGGGGCCAGACAGACAGGGAGGGTGTGTGTGTGTGTGTGTGTGTGTGTGTGTGTGTGTGTGTGTGTGTGTGTGTGAATCTGCACAGTGGTCAGCATATTGGCTCAGCCGTTTCCTCCTCGCTCAGGCTGCAGTCTATAAAAGTTAATGAGTCCACTGAGCGGAGAATCTTGGCACGCACCAACGCACCGCTGCACACGCACACTCACCTACACGCACCAGTATGTTTATATGGTGGCGGAGACGT
>NC_081526.1:39089104-39121604 GCF_030273125.1 Centropristis striata | reverse complement strand
GCTGATCAGCGTCATGGCAACACCAGCTGATATCGGCTGTATCAGAAAGGTTTCTCTCCATAAATAAACCTTCTGTCTCAGGCAGCGAGCCTCTTTAAGACTCTCTGAAAGCTTTGCTGTCTCATATTAATACAAAGGTCACAGGAAATGTCGATAAAGCAGCTTTAGCTCCAACAACTGATCAATAACTTTACTAATATTAATGGAACACACTGTGTTAACCTTTTCACTCATTTATTGAACCAAAATAACAAATATTTGCTGGCAACAACTTCACAAATGGGATGATTTGCTTGTTTGTAGCTTATTCATTTGACATATGAACTAGCTTTAGATAACTCTGATAACTTAGAGACTATTGATGATGACAGGCGGAGCAGCTGATCATGTATCAGGAAAGAGTCAGCAGTAATAATGATCTGCTGCTTCTCTCAGGATTAGGAGTTGGAGCCCAATGAAGCATCAATATTTTTTTATTATTTTTAAAAATCAATATGAGGTATAGAAGCCGATATTGATTTACTTTTTTTAGATGAGCACAAACAATATTGATAAGTATACAATCATTAAGCAGTTGACTGATAAAATGATGATAAAATAAAATAATTTATTAATAACAATAATAATTATAATTATAACAAATGAGGCACAAAGTTACAACATTACTGGCTACATTGTCTGTTATTGTCTGCAGTGGCTCCGTTTGTTTTATCTGCATTTTGTGAGACTTTGTTTTATTTGAACTTATTTTTTAAATGTAAAAATAGGTGGAATGACAACAAGAGTTTTATTGCACTTAACTACAGCATTTATCAGCAAATAAATCATGTGAATTTAGTCAACTCTGATGAATAAAAATAAAATAAATAAATAAAAAAGTCTAGTTCCACAGCAGCACACTGACCAGGCTGCTGATGTTTCTAAAGGTTTTAACACAGGCATCGGTCTATGCTGGTTATAATGATTATAACTGATTATAACTGGTTATAACTGATTATAACTGGCCAACTGACATCTGCATCTGTCAGAACTAAGATTTGTCCTGCAGGAGCATTCACAGAGGAAACATGAACTCTAACAGTGTTTCTAAAAGGCCTCAGACATCTTTGGTATTTCTGTGTATTTCTTTAATTCCTCGGCCAACATTCACAGCACAGCGTATCTGTTATTAACTCTGACTGGCCAGTAATAAGTGTCTGTGTGATTCTCTGGTATGTGCAAACAACAAACCACAAAAACATCTGGAAAAAGTGATGGACATTTCATTGCTGCATGTAACCACATCCTCCTCTGATGACTCTGGTTTCCAGGATGTTCACACAACTATGAACCACAAAACGGCTCCAATCAAACTCTAACAGTCTGTTTATTCATATTAAATAATAGCCTCTAGTGGGGGAGGCGTTTAAAGTGGATGCGAATCAAAGTTGTAATACATTTGGACACTATGCTAGGCCACAACCTAAATAATGGCTTCAGTAAATCATGAGAATGAAAGCTTTGGCTGCATGTTCAGTTTGAGCTTGAGTCATCCCTATTATCATTACAGTGGAAGCAGCATCAGCCTTTCTCCCTCAGCAGCTTTCTGCCAGATACAAGTTCTCCAGGACTCAGCAGCTCTGCCAGAGAGAGAAAGCTGCTCGGCTAGTTTCTGCCAAGCTTTTAGACAGACTTCAAAAAGAAACGGAGCTGCCACTCTGTTCTCTTAAACCAAAAGAAAAGAAGTGTAAAGGCCTGCAAGCCAAACGGAGAGAGGGAGAGACAGAACAGGGAAATAAACAGGAAGAGAGAGAGAAGGAGAAAGTTGGATGGAGTGAATGAAAACGAAGGGTTGAAAGGTATATGTGGGAATGCAAAACTGGCCATCAGAGGACCAGGAGACACTGAGGAAACAAAGATCTCCTGACAGGCCTCCTTGTTTCCTCCTTGTTTCCTCCTCGTACTCTTGTCGTGATATTCTTCCAGCTCGGCGGTGAATCTTTATCGTGCCTCGCTGGTCTAACCTCCATGTTCACTCTGATCTCTTCCCACAGTCAACAGCAGCCACAGCAGAGAGAATCTGAGTATCTGATTTCTGCTGCTAGTCCGCATTGATCTACATGCCAGTGATGCTCCTCCAGGGCCCGGGCCCCAACAACCCTCCTCACAGAATACACTAAATCTATGCTGCACAGTCAATTGTCTGGGAGCCTGAGAGAGGCTGTATGTGTGTCAGGAAGGAACTTGATACTCAGCAGAAAGCTCTGAGCAGAGCCTTTCTCCGGCCCACAATAAGTTCCTGTGTGCTGTAAAGGCCATCTGTGATGCTAAGTGCACTGCGGTTAAAGCCAGAACAAGTCTAGGAACAGTGTGAGCAGCTCAGCAGGACCTCCTCCTGACCTTTACCTTCTTACAGCCTCTCATTCCAGCGTCTGAGAGCTGCAGGACGACCCGGAGCTGGCTGCGCCGGGGTCAGAGGTCACGGTGGTAATGACAAGATGATAGACTCAGCACTCAGCATGGAGAGGATGAAACTACAAGATGAGCTTTAGTCTCAGTGATCACTCCCGCTGTGCTCAGCCTGTCTTCTCCAGCAATATAGATATAATATAGAGCTTATAGAGGCTTACAGGCAGGCCCACTGTGGAGACATGGAGACTCTATTAACACAAAGCTGAATTAGATCTGTCAGTCCCAGGGCTTTATTATTAGTATTATTTAACTTTTATTTTCTGTCTGCCTAAAAAAAAAATCAGCAAATCATTGTTTCCCAGCTCAATGTGACATTATTTTTAACTGACCATCAGCACAAAAACCTTTTCAATTCACTGTCAGAGGGCTGACAACCACCAAAACCCTCATCTGAGAAGATAAAACCACTTACGCATGTAATCAATCATCATAATCGTTGCATTATCATACATTTTTTTGTCGCTCGACTTATCAATAACCCTCTGATATCCAGCACACTGGGACTGGTTTCAAAAGCATATATTTGTTTAAATGGTAGAATAGTTTCTAATCAAAAACCGTAAAACTGAGCCTCATCATGAGACTTTGTACTTGTTTCAGTCAGCAAAGGAAACCATATCTAAACTTAAAATAGGGATATTTCATCTCGGACAAGAAAGGTTGTGAGTAGTTGTTAATAATTCAATATGTACAGCGTGTTTTCCACCAATATTGTTAACAGTGCTTGGCACTTGAAAAAAAAAAACGTGTAGATATAGTTTTGTTTTTCTCCAATTTGAAAAATGAAGCATCAAATAATTTTAATTCCTGTTTTTTAAAGATTTATGTTATCATAATTGTGTTATTCTGTACGGAACATATTTTTGAGTTCTCCATACTTCTAGCTAGGGATGGGTACTGAATTCGGTACTTTTATAGGTACCGACCGAATTCCGTCGGTACTACCGAGTACCGATTCATGTAAAATCAAACGGTACCATGTTTCGGTACCTTAATGGCGTTAACTTTAAACTGATCATTGATTTCAACCTGTTTTCATTTGACGTCTTTGATTAACAAGCGTGCTGACGATCGCACTATTTTTTATTTTTTTTATTTACCTCCTCGTCTGGTCCTGTCTGCTCACCGCGGCCACTAGCTGCTGCCCTCTTCCGCCCCGGCGCAGAGACGAACAGCCGGCTCTAGGCCTGCTAGCCGCCAGCTGCTAGCTCTCCAATGTCTCTACCCGGGCTTGGCCTTCGTCTGCCTCCAGATTGGACCTTCCTTACTCCGTTTGCTCTCTCCATTCTTCTGTAGACCAGTCATTAGCAGCTAGCAGCTAGCTGCTGCATCTCTGGTCCTCCGCTAATACTCCGCTCTTCAACTCAGGAATATTACCTGCCACTTTACTACAAACTGCCTCGCTGAAATTAAATCCCTCAGACTCCTGCGTCATCCTCGATATGTTCACAGAGCAGCCCGACTCAACTTTGTTTATTCCAACCATGCCACGCCCACAATACTGTCTGACCGGTGCTCCGCCGCACAGCTACGACGTCATCACAACAAATCACACGTGCACTTGCAACCTTTTTTTTTTTTTTTCTCCGTGCCACCTGAGAGCGCTCCTCTGCATTCTTTGATAACACTCCAACCTTCATGTTACAATAAAACAATAAAGCACTGCTCATCCTGGATTTTATATTGTTTTGATATATTTTTTAAAGTTTATATTTTGAGAAATAAATATGTTGAATCGGTACCGATTCCCAGGTACCGGGTATCGGTTCAAATGTGAAAGGTACCCATCCCTACTTCTAGCCATGGTGGTCCAGAGCTGCAGGACTTTTATACTGCAGTGAAATTTAAAGCCACAGTGAGAAACATGTGAGAAACTAAAACTGGGTCAGAAGGTTCATGGAATAATGTCAATATAGGCGTAATCATTTAATAGTGTATTGTATTTTGTTCTTGAATGCCTCTTATCCATTTTATGGGTTTTCTTATTTCACTTTTTTGTACATGTGGTTATGAAAAGGTGCTGTACAACTCAAGTGTTTTTATTAAATCCAATCCTTTCTTAACAATCACCTGCAGCTTGCAGTGATCAGATCTCCGTCTCCGTCTCTACCTTGGACTGTCCACTTAGTATTCTGTTATTCTGGCAGGAGCTCCACTTGTTGTTGGCTGCCTGTGTGAACCTGCCATCTGTCTTTTTTTTATTTTTTATGTTGTTTTTTCTGCTTTGTCTCCTAAATGTCGCAGCTCGTCTCTGGGCTCATTTGAAATGAATGATTATCAGTCGCTTTGTCTCCTGTTTCCACCGCCGGTGGACGCGTGGATCCCTCCCTCCAGTTATTTTGGTGGATAGCACTTTTGTTTCCGCTGTGTCAGTAATCATAAATGCTGCTGCACGACAGCAGCGCGGCTCTCTAAGTGCTCCGGTTCTGCAGAAAGCAGTTAAATGACAGCGTGGATGGTGGGGAGAAAATGACACTGTTGTTGCTGCTGCTACAGCAACAAGCCTGAACTAGTTGGTGACATTACGGAGAAATGGTAAATGGATAATGTTTGTATTATGCTGTCTGGGTTTTCTTTTGTGATGGTGCACATTTATCTCATTTTTTAGATTTAGCAAAGTGCACTTCAGTTTATTTAACCAGGAAAACCTCATGTAGTACACATTTTAAGTGAATTTCCAGAAAATCTGCTAAATAAATTTGGGTTAATGTGCTTTTCCATCCATTATGTGACAGTTAGAGGAGATAAACAGTTGCTGGAGTTAATTTTCCATCACTAAAAGAGCTCCAGTCAAACTAAAATGATTGAACACGTCTTCATGTCTCTCATGCTTCCTTCACTTGGTTGCATTTTGTTTTTACCAATTCAGGCAAACAACAAGTGCAATTTTTGTGGGTTTTCACAAACATTCCTTGCACACTTTTTAATATAAACATTTTTTGACTGTGATTGTAATTGCAATCATATTTACATCATTATTCTTATTTTCATTGGAAAAAGATATTAAAATTGTAGAATTTTTGCAGGGATCTGTACCAAACAAAGATTTTTTTTTTTATCTTAATTAGGCCTGAACGTGTCTGCAGAACCACAAACATCATTCAGAAGGTATTTTATCACATGTTGGGCCTCCTGCCACTCTACTGCACTATTCTTTATTGCAATTTTGATCAAATTTTAATGAATATTGCTAATATAAATGCTGAAAAATCAGAATTAAACATTGATGCATCTATAAAATCATGATTAAAACAACCAAAACAAATCATATAAAACATAACATCATAAAAACAAACCAAACAACAACTTTAAATAACCCCAGAGTTGTTTAACAATGACACAGAGAGCTTCTACATGATGCATATTCAAAGGTCTATCTGCTAAAGAAATCAGTGAAAAGGTTTTGAAGGTATTTTGTTACAGATTTTCTGCATCTGAATGTATGTAATTTTAAAAGCTCCTCCAGAAGTTCTGGTAGTTTCCATGCTGATACAGAGTTTGTTCACTTTTAATGAGTTTCCCTGTTTCATCTCCAGGCGAGTCTCCTGGTGTGGAGTTTATTCTCCAGCCGTCATGTGCTAATGTCTCTTAATCCTCATCGTTGGCTAAAGCCAGCGCTAAAGCTAAGATTAGCCCACATACACACCAAGGGGTCACACACACACTGTTATAAACTCAGAGATCACATGAGCCTTGCATAAACAGGGTGACAACGACTCACACACACCATCACACACAAACACACAAACACAAGAGCTGTGTCTTAGTGAAGGAGAGGAGCTGACATCCTGTGATGTCATCAGTGAGGGACGACATCACACACAGCTGAACCATCACACAGAGCTCAGAGGAACCAGGATCACAAAGTCTCAGTCCTGGTTCAGTCCTCTGCTAGAAACCAGTTCTACACAGACCTGAACACAGATCTGTTTCCACCTTCAGGCCACAATAACACCACACCTCCCTGTAGTAGACTTATTAATGTTTCCTGGACATCTGAAGCACCAAACACCTTTAAGAGTCAATGACAACAACAAGGCCGCTGGAATAGCAACATGCGTCTGTGCAGGAAATCAGTGAAACCATATTTTTTTTTTTTTTTTTGCAGTTAGAATGACATAAAATGACAAAGATAACATATAATGTAAAGTGCAGGAGAGGCAGAAAACCAAGATGGGATTATTTAAAGCCTCCACCTAAAATTTCATAGTTATTAGAAAGTAATAAACTGATAATAGAAAAAACAAATGCACAACATCAACAAGTTATAATGACAATAACAAAAACAATTAAAAACAAAAATTAACATGTTAAAAAAGTGTATTTGTGTGTGAATTAGAATTTTAAAACAGCAGTTAAATGAGCTTTTAGACATCTTTTGAAACATTTTAGGGAGATAAAGTCCTTTGCCAGATGGGAAAAGGTATTCCATAATTTGGTGCCCCTAACATAAACACTGATGAGGTCAGTCAGGTATAATGTCTGTCACAATAACAAATGTTTTAAACGATATATATTTTCACAGAAACTATGACGATAAACGTAGTATAGTTTATGTTGTTTATTATTTTTTAAGCCGCTGATATAATGATGTTAGCGCATAATAATTTAAGTACATCCTTTTTAAAGAGCAATTCACTTTTTATTGTCAAAAATATTGAACTTTGGCATTGAAATGCAGGAACGGCTGTTTGGAAAATGTACGTTTTATAGGCGATTCCTCCTGCGATCAGAAGTCAGCAGCATTTCTCTCAACGCTGGTTTCTCCACTGTTGTTATAAAGTGAGTAAAGCTATCTGTGAGCGTGAGCCATTTTTGTGCTGCCACGTTTATATTTGCATTTTTTGGCAGAGATATCATTAATTACCAGTTGTGTGTTAGTGGAGGTGGCTCCGTGTTTTCTGTTCCCGGGTGGAGAAACTGGATGGATGCTTGTTTTAAATGGACTTTGAGGTTTGTTGTGTTGCCACTTTTTGTTGCGACTATCTTCATACTATTGGACATAGCGGCTCGTTGATGTTAGCTGTTAGCTCCACGTTCATCTGGCTTCAATCCACAATGTTCCCACACCAGCGAGGTGGCATCAGGCTTTGGATTTATTCCATTTATGGTACTCAACTTTCTGTCACTGTACAACTACGACTGTTGGAAAACTCAGCTTCGAGTACGCCATTTCTTTCAATTTATCGAGTCAGGAAAAACGTGCCCATTTTTGTTTATCAAGCGATAAGTTGATATTGATCATCATGACAGGCCTAGTTGTCTGTGTTTATGTTTATTTATTGTGATGAAATGTTCATATGTCTGACAACCTATGGAGAGCAATATGCTTTTGAGAGCAACTAAATTGACAGTTTGGCAACGTCGACCAGACTCCATTGACAAAAACAGTAATTTGAACTTGCAAATGCTGGGAGTTATTGGTTGACTGCTGCCTGGATCAGTCAGTGTGTTTGTGTTGTTGCGTGATGTTGGGGATTTAAAGGCTTTATTAGGATTTCAAAAAGTCACATAATAACAAAAACTAACTGACCAAGGCAATAACTACCATGTTTTGCAAGGTAAAATTACTGTTATTGTCAGAAGTCTAGTGGCCTTGAGGAGAGCATGATAACAGCCTGAGGAACCAGTCAGAAACTACTGACTGTCTGACAGCAAGGGAAGACTGGGAAAATACTACAAATATAGCAGACTTTTAAACTGATTTAGACTTTTTATCTGTCTAAAACATGTTTATCTGCTGCCCCTGTCCACATAAGAACCTCGTACAACCACTTCTCAAGCACAAATGTCCAAAATGTGCATGCTTTGTAATGCTTTACTGCTTTACATGATTTTATATCAATATAATTGACATATTTTATGGTTATAGACGGCTCGTTTGGCTCTGGAAAATGGAAGCCATTCTTAACGAATTACTGACATTTTCTCCATGAAATGATAATAATCCTGGGCTATTTAAAGCCAGTACAGGTGTGATGGAGAGCGTTTGGGGACAGGATGGAGGTTCTGACAGCGTTGCAGCGCTGCAGAGCATCTCCAACCGAAACGAGGACAAAGAAGGAGAGCGTTTCACATTTAGACACGGACAAAGTCTGAGGATCTTAACGACGGAGCTTTGTCATGTTAATGAGAGATAATGAACTCACATTTCACTCCATTAACTGCCTGGCTCCAATTGGCACGCAAGTGTGGCAACTGATCCTAATCACACTTATTATTCTGCTGCATCAGAGTTTAGTTCAGGCTTCTACTCATTCACTCCTATACACTGTGTTATTCATAGTGGGGCGACCCCGTGGGAACTAACCCAGACTACTCCAGCGTTAATACGATGCTCCACCTCCAGACCTGCAGCAGCACCCATACCTGCAGAGGTCTCACCTGCTCAGGTGTGCTGTTAACAATACCTGCCAGGTGTTAGTGTGAGGAGAAGGTGACAGGGAGGTGACTGTGAGAGCTCCTCACAGGTTTAACGGCATGAAACGAAGGCTGTCGCCCACCTGAAACTCACACACAACACTAAGTCTGAACACTGTAGTGGCTTATTTGCACAATTTGGTTTTTGGTTGCAGCACCTTGATATTCTATACAGAGATTTACCTGCATGTATACTGGAGTTCTGCTGGTGAATGTGTCACCTCTGACCTCAGTCTTTTCTAGGAGTTAAACATCTGCACCAGTGTAAAGAACCATAATACAATATATTATAATATAATATATGATGAGAGCTGTGTCAGGGACTGTAAAGCAGCTATTCTCAACCTTGGGGTCAGGACCCCAATTGGGGTCGCGAGATGATTTCTGGGGGTCGCCAAATCATTTTGGAAGTCAGCTCTGTCTCCACTGTGTTAAAGTGTTCATGTGTTAATGTGTTTTAGTTTTTTTGGTCACTTAATGTCTTTTTTTTTGTCATTTTGTGCGTTATTTGGTCATTTTGTGTGCTTTTTTGTGTCTTTTTTTTAATCATTTTGTGGTCAAATTGTGTTTGTTTTTTTATCATTTTGTGGTCAATTTGTGTCTTTTTGGTAATTTTGTTTCTTTTTTTTGTCATTTTGTGTCTTCTGGTCATTTTGTGTCTTTTTTGATCATTTTTTGGTCATTTTGTTTCCTTTTTTTGGTCATTTTGTTTCTTTTTTGTATGATCTGAACTGTGTGTGTGAGATTGTGTTCAGTGAGTGGGGGTCGCGGACAACATGTATGTTAAATTGGGGGTCACGACTCAAAAAGGTTGAGAACTACTGCTGTAAAGAAAGATTACTACTGTTTGAGTTGAGTTGATGGTAAACTCTCTGCACCTGTAATTTCAGGGATAGGAAAAATATCCTGGCCAGTTTTGAACATGTGGTTAACAAAATATATTACTTTATTGATCCCCCATAGGGATTGTACAGAGTAAACAGATTAAGATAATAAAATAGAATCATAAAATACAAAACAAAAAAAGATTTTAATAAAAACTAAATAAACAGTATAAAATAAAAATACAAACAAACGACCAAGAACCTACATCTGCTAGTGGTTTGCAAAAAACTAAAACTAATAGTGCCAGCATGTGGAAGTGGCAGTGAATTAGAGTAATGTGCAATGAGTGAAATGTTTCACTACACTGATGTGAAACAAAACTACAAATTAAACACTTGGTTAATGTTGTGAAACACTTGGTACGGTTTAGGCACTAAAACTACTTGGTGAGGTTGAGTAAAAGATCATAGTTTGGGTTGAAATTAGTATGTTTGTTATGTAAATTACTGGTTAAAAGTCGTGACCCGTGCAGTTGCATGAGAATGGGCTGTGTGTTTCGTTATAATTCCTGGTTTTCATTATGTTCTGAATTCTGAATATGCATTTTTAGACATGGAGGAGTTCCTGCAGACAGCAGGTTACCTCAGCATTAAGAGATGATTCCACTTTGATCCCGTCTGTCTGCACAACCTGCTGCTAGCCTCTCCACTTTATCGACAGCGGTGTTCGACTTGCACTTTCATTTCAGCATGTACATCATAATTACATCATTTGTTATGGTATTTATCATAATGTAGTAAGAGAGAGAGAGAGAGAGAGAGAGAGAGAGAGAGAGAGAGAGAGAGAGAGAGAGAGAGAGAGAGAGAGAGAGAGTTCAGATTATTGTATCCCCTGCAGGTTGATATATAATGTGTGTTAAGTGATGTCACACAGTGTAAATGTGTAAATGTACCAACGTCTCTGAACTGTATTTAAACGTGAATAATTGCTGAGAACCTTGAAGGTCACGTCTACACCAGAGAGCGTGGGTCTTCCATAAGTTTGGAGCCTGAGGCGTCAACAATTATCACATTCATCCAGAAATGAGAATATAGCTGGATGCTTTTAGATACAATTACTTTCTGTTGGCTCCTCATGTAGAAACACTATGGTGTTAACCAGTGGGCAGCCTGAGCCCAGATATCACACAAACACACTCACATATGGCATCACAGAGCTCAACACACACTCTGATACTGTCTGGCCAACCATATGGAGTGTGTGTGTGAGCATGTTGTGTGTGTGTGTGTGTGTGTGTGTGTGTGTGTGTGTGTGTGTGTCAGTGTGTTGTTTGTTTACCAAACAGAGGAGTAGTAAGGAAGTAGAGTGTTTAAATAACCTGTGTTGTCACTGTATGTTTGTCAGCAGATTACTTTACAGAGTCACTCTACATGCAGAGAGGTGGTGGGTGTGTGTGTGTGTGTGTGTGTGTGTGTGTGTGTGTGTGTGTGTGTGTGTGTGTGTGTGTGTTCGCGTGTGTGTGAAATGTACACAACTGTACAATGAGTTGGGAGGCGTCCTCGGTCAGGAGCTCTGGTAGAGGTGAACACAGAGCTTTCAGAAACGGCCGGGAAAAACTGCTGAGTGCTGCTGTTATCTGCCTGTGTGTGTGTGTGTGTGTGTGTGTGCGTGTCCCTTCACTAAACCTCAGTCCACATTTCATCCCGTCCTGAATCACGGGGACGCTCCTCTCCAGCATGGTCCTGACAACACCAGCAGAGTAAAACACGCTTCTAGTCACTTCTATCTGCTTCTCCAGCCAACATGTATTTTTAGTTTCTAACCTCACTCCCTGCAGATTCTAAAAAGGTATTTAACATGGCTAAATAACACAAAGGCACAGGTGTGAAACGGATTATTAATATCACAGAATCAGCTGCAGCTAGTTGATTTAATTGCTCTGCTGATACTTATTTAAAGACACATTTCCTGACATGGAGGCTTAATTTTGGGCGTCCTCATATTAGAAACTAACTGGTGCAGCTCTGCGTTTCATTAAAGCAAGGCTGGCAATTAATGCGTGCCCTCTTTCCCAGAGCAATTAAACTGTGTTTAGGTAAAGTGAAGCGCCCTCGTCCAACTGTCCAACATTAAAATGTTCCTCCAACCAGATAACCTCTGGCCCAGCGCCAGGCAACTGGCTATGAGACAACACAGGGGAAAGATTCACACTGCCTGAAACGTTTCCTGGGTTTTGTTTCACCTTCTGGGAGTTCCTTAAGAAAACGGACATGTACGTTGAAATAAATAAATTGAATTGATAAAATTTTGACGATTGTTGATTTAACCTTACCATTATTATGGTAATTATTACATTATTATTATTATTATTAAACTAGATAACCATCGAGGTTAACGTAACCTTTGTGGTTTGGACGATTTGGAAGATTATCATCACGTTTTTGTCAATTTAGTGCAAATTTATTAAAGTTGCTGCTTAGCGGCAGACTCATTTAATGCAGCTATTCTCAACCTTGGGGTCGCGAGATGATTTCTGGGGGTCGCCAAATCATTTTGGAAGTCAGCTCTGTCTCCACTGTTAAAATGTTCATGTGTTAATGTGTTTTAGTCTTTTTGGTCACTTAAGGTCTTTTTTTTGGTCATTTTGTGTGGGTTTTTTTTTGTCATTTTGTGTGTTATTTGTTCATTTTGTATCTTTTTTTGATCATTTTGTGGTCAATTTGTGTCTTTTTTGGTCATTTTGTGTCTTTTTTAACATTTTGAGGTCATTTTGTGTCTTTTTTGATCATTTTGTGGTCAATTTGTGTCTTTTTTTGTAATTTTGTTTCCTTTTTTTGGTCATTTTGTTTCTTTTTTGGGTGATCTGAACTGTGCGTGTGAGATTGTGTTCAGTGAGCGGGGGTCACGGACAACATGCATGTTAAATTGGGGGTCGAGACTCAAAAAGTTTGAGAACTACTGATTTAGTGAGCTAACCCGGTAGCTACAACACAGAAAGGTCAGCAACAGCATGAGAGGCAGAGGATCTCTAACAGTGCATATATAATGACGTATGCACTTTCACTGAATATGTTACAGAACCACTGATCTGGGTTTGTGCAAAAAACGTCCTGGTTAGTAAATAAATGCATATAAATGCTGGAAATTAAGTAGTTATGCAAAATTGTGATGCACAAGAAGAAAAGAGTGATGTTTTCATCAGATCAGGTTCTAAACAAGGCTGTTTTGGTGAGTTTCATATTGTGTCTGTTAAATTTGATTGAAGCATGAAGCATGTAGTATAATAATCAGCAAGGTGAAAATTGTGTTTGTGTCAATTGAGTCTGGTGACTTTGAAAAAGAGCATAGCTTGTTGAATTATGGGTATACAGGTAAAATATGTAAACACGGTTGATGAGGTTAAATCAGTTCAACCAGTACAAGGTGGGCTCACTGGTCTGCTTGATAGAGGTGATGTTTATCTTTATTAATAATAATAATAATAATTCATTGAATTTATATAGCGCTTTTCGATAACCCAAAGACGCTTATTATAGGCTTATATTTTCTATTTTGGACAAATAAGTTTGGCAGTGGAAAGGGTTTTGTATCAAAGCCTGAACAACAGAGAAGAAGCTGGATTAATTGTTTTATTAATGGCAGTATTTTGTTTTTTATGGCAGAAGAACTGACAGCTGGATGGAACAAAGCTCTGTGGTAACTTTGGAAAAACCAAACTGAAGCAAAGGCCTTTGTTTATTATAACCTGTTTGACCAGAAAGTTTGGTAAAATATCTTGCAGGTTGAGGCTATTATATGTTTGGAGACAAGCCTTATTGCATGGATCACACCCTGACAGTTGGTTCAAAGGGCTAAAATCATAGATAGGATAAAGAAATGAGAGCCAAGGTAGAAATGACCAGCATGTAGTTCTGCAGTAGGAAGCAGAACAGAGCCCTTCTAAAGACTGAGCTGTGTATTTTACAATCTTATTCTCAGTATTCTTCAAGAAGCAGGCTGAGACTCCCCTCACAGGGTTTATTCTCTCTCTGTCAGGTGATCCAAAAGCAAAAATCAGTTGTAACACTTCAGCCATTCTCAATCACAGTCGCCTGGAGCACAAGCTGGTGTGATCATGCCTTACTAGTCCTCCTCCTCCTTCCTCCTCCTCCTCCTCCTCCTCCTCCGTCCTCCTCTCAATGATTCATTCTTGCAAGGTGCACCTGATCTCCACTCTCAGCTCATCACTCTGCTCCTCCAGCCCAGCAGCAAACAGCCAGGAGGTGAATCCACAGATTGGAAGAGAAGAGGGTAAATATTTGAAAGGGTGAGTGCAAGTGTGTGTGTGTGTGTGTGTGTTGCAGTATCTATCATATCTGTAGCAGACCATTCACCGTGTAAGCACAAACACATTCATAGCTGACAGAATGAACACACAGACAGTGCTTTAGACTGCTCATCCAGTCAGGGAGCAGGAGAAGTGACCGTGATAGCCAGTGTTTTAACTCAGAGTCCTGCTGCTGCTGCTGCTGCTTGTGTGCATGTAGTTAGTGGACAGGTAGTTAGTGGACAGGTGTATTTTACAGCAGATCTCCTGGCCACACATGCAGCGACACACAACATATGCAGCCTGAACTCCGTCAGCTCCCCACAGTGCTCCAGATGGCAGGCAGGGAGGCCACAGAGTCACAGAGTCACAGGTTTCCATTCATTCTCTGCCCAGTTGATACCACGACAGAGATTTCATATAACTCCTGTACAAGAACAAACACAGCTGGCTGTGTAGAAACAGTAATGACAGCTTCATTTAGGCTGACAGACTGAGAGAAGAAGAAAAAAGAGAGAACAAGTATGAGCAGAGACTTGTACAAGGGCACGAGTAGGAGTGACACAATAGAGTCAGAGAGCCCACAGTGGATGGAGTGTGTGTGTGTGCGTGCGTGTGTGTGCGTGTGTGTGTGTGTGTGTGTGTGTGTGTGGGTCAGCTCGTGGTGAGATGAAAAGCCATTCTGTGCCACATACCATCGTAGGATGAGCTGAATCATCCTGACGACTACGTGATCTTGAGGCTGGTCGTGCATTGGAATTGTTCTACGATAACTTAAATATAAATATGTGCAGTACGTCGTGTTCAACCACTCTGCTGTCAATCAAAACAACAACAAGGACGGAGCAACGCCGTCATCCCACTCAGCTCCTCGCAGTGAGGTTTTTTTTTCGGGAGTTTTTTTCCCGGGAGCCAGAGTTCAAACCCGCTGATTCAAAACCAGTAAAAACACGGAAAACAATAGTTTCAAATTAAAAAATCTGTTTCCCCAAAGCTTTCAGCACGTCGGCTGTGCTGCTGCTAATTTTTGCTAAGCTTGTTTCTCAGATGGAGACATTCAGCAGGTTTGAACAGGGTGATAAATTATCCACAGAGGACTCCTCCTCTCAAAAACAAACATATTTGTTCATTAAAACACTGAATAAAGCAGTTTAACGTTTAAAATCGAAGTTTCTCAGTTGCGATTTGACAACCATTTGTGAATCGCTGAGTGTTTGTGGATTCTCTCGACAAGAATGTCTCAAAAATATTTAATTGAGGAAAGAGATGCGTGTGTGTGATTGGCAATCCACAAATGCTGAATCACACTTCACAAGCAGAATTTTCAGTTTTACAAATGCCTTTTTTTCTTACAAATACACATTTATTTGTAAAAACCAACACACGAGTTACAAATCCTCTGGCGGGCCGTTTGTGAGTCACCAGATATTTGTTGGTGGATCTGTGTGGATCTAGTCAAGAACGTCTCAGAATGCGTCTTTGAGGAAAGAGATGCTGTGTGATGATGATTCACTAATGCAGAGTCACACTTCAAACAATTTTGTTTTTACAAATGGAAAATTGGGTATTTACAAATACACAATATATTTACAAATACACATATTTGTAAACCAAAATACAAGTTACAAATTAGAAATTTGTATTTGTAGATAGCAAAACATGTGCGCAAATCAAGGACTATTTGTAGATCACCCTCTGTGCGTTTGCAGATATTATTGAGACAAATTTAAGCCCATAAATATCTTCTTGCATGTCCTGTGTATGCAAAGTGTCCTCCTTTCTGATGTGAAGGAAACGGCCACCCTACCAATAGTTACTTTCCTTACTGAGGAGTTGGCAACACTGCTCATGGCCACAGACACAGACACAGCAGAAATAATTCTAGGGAAACACTGAACATACAACTATGCATACATTTGAAATAATAATATACAACTAAAAACACACTATAGGGATTAAAAAAAAAAACCCTCAAACAAACTCATGAAGACTTGAGGTATTCATTTTCTGTTTTGAGTAGCTTTGTGTTGAGCAGCCTGTCTGCTGTCAGCCTGTTTATTCAGAAGAAGACGAAAGGTGAAGGTTTTCAAGGCTACATGCCAGAAGCATAAAAAGAACTAAAGTTCAATACTCACTCAGCCATATTCAGCCTGTTAACATGCACTGCATTAATATCTACAAATACTTCTTTATTGTCCTTCCTCATCTTAATTCCTCTTCACTGTCATGCCTCAACACAAGCGTTTAAAGCCCCAGAGCACATTACTGTGGACGAGATGAAAAAACAAGACATGCACGGGTAGTTCAGTGACTGCACTCCACATTATTGAACTGGGAGATTTACTGAAATAATAAAGTGCATTTAGTACTGGCATTATATTTACACTACGCTTAATACACTCATAAATAAGAGGTGAGGGAAAGCCAAGAGATTGAAGCGGCGGAGGAGATAAGGAGGGAATTGAAGTGGTAAATGTGAATCGTATTGTGGCAGCTTGAAGTAAGACAACGTGGTTTTTAGCCCGGCTCACTCCAGCGAGTCTGTCTCTGAGCCCCAGTTGCACTTACAATGGTGCTGGGACACAGAGCATGTGTCACCCATCTGTCACACAATATGTCAACACAGCCAGAATATCCAGCTAAATGTGGCTGCGGCCCGCTGAGGCCCTCCGCTCCGATGCTCCTCAGAATATTCTCTCCTCCTAACCTGATCTCTGTCTCTCTCTCATCCACTCACTCCTTCTGGTTCTGTATCTCTTCCAATCAGCTGATTGTCCCGTCTTCTGTGGGTGGTGCCATATGCAGCAGCAGACTGCTGAACATCTTCCCCATGTACAGTCAGCAGCCTGAGATGTTTGCATCATTAAATATCTGACTCTAAGGTGAGATATTGTGTCCTGCCATGTGCAGCCAGCAGCCCACACACACACACACACACACACACACACACACACAGAGCTGCCTCTGCACTGCTCACTGCTCACTGGATCTGCAGCCACTATCAATGATTTACAGCCAGTTGTAAGCTACAGCACAGCCAGACTGCTTTGAAATAAATTATTTAATAGATGCAGGTTGATGTCAAAATATGTGTGTGCCTGTTTGGTGTGTTTGACTTGCTATATATCTGCACAGCACCATGATACAATCACAAATCAAGCCCAAGGACAAAGAGGACACACAATTCCTGGTTTACAGCTCCCACTTTGTGCAACTTTATCCAGGTTTCATGGTAGAGAGGAGGCTGTCTGGATCTGGATCTGGATCTGGATCTGGCTGTTTGGTGAAGCTGCTTACATCTCCATCTTTGGATTTTCTATACTGCAGGGGTGGAACGGTTCGGAAACTGTGCCAGAAAATCCTGACACAATGTCCACCGATATCGTCTTGTGGTTCCATCTTTTGTATAGCGAGGACTGCAGCAGCTGCAAGGACATGTTCCAGCTGCAAACGTGACCTCCTCCAGCTCTGAGACCTCAGGAGGAGCAGGAGAAAAGAGCTGTGGTCTAACAGTTGGTCTAACCTGAGAATCTGCACAAATTGAATTACCTTTAATACTTTTTTAATCTCATCATCACTGACTTACCCACTTTATTATTATATGCATATTACAAAAATCTCTGTGTAAATAATTTCTGAAAGCATCATCGGCTGCCGTCTGAGTCAGTTTCTGCCCAAACACCCAGCTGACAGAAATCATCAGAATTCTAGAAATTATCTTTTTTCTTTCACCTTTTAATTTTTTCACATTGGCACATGTCCCATCAGCTAACGTCCAGTAGGCGGCATTTATGACCTATAGTGCAGCCCGCCACCAGGGCTGAATCTAAATATGTTGGCTTTACTTATGGAGAGCAGTCACGCCGTCCATCTTTAAAAACAGTCGACAGCACCAATAGTCAATCTGACAATATCAATATCAAAAAATATCTAGTATGATGTAGGACCAGGTGGTACAATCCCCTGGTAAAGTACCTGAGATGACATGATGGCGTTTAAAGCGAGGATCTAGAGGAGAAGGAAGCATCAGGAGGCTCATCAGGTGGCCACCCTCCTTCACTGGTGGTCTTCACTGGCCACATCACCTCCAGGGGGCTTATCGGCCACATCTGGCATCCCAGGTGCTCTGCTTTACCTCCCCCTACTCACTCTGGAGCTGCAGCTGTTGTTTTGGAGCCCAGGTGGTATATAATGCAGAGCTAGCCACTAGCCTGCTCAGCAGCCTGCAGAGGGCTGTGATTGGCTGCTGGTGGGCTGCTGGTGGGCTGTCATTGGCTGCTGGTGGGCTTGGCCTTGGACCCCCATGTCCCTGAGGAGCCTGGTGGTTGCCGTTTGCCTAAAAAGCCTCCGAACCATCATCGACTGGGCAGAACCAGACAGATATCTGATTATGGTTCAGTATGAACTGAACCTACACTGCAAAAAAGCCAACTTGTATTTTTTGGCCTAAAACAGTGATTTAAGTTGGTAAAACTTGGAAATATAAATTATTGACATTTAGGGCAATAATGTAAGTTAGCACAACAAAGGAAGCCAGTTGTCTGCTCAAAAACAAGTTGGTGAGTTGTTGTTACTTATATCTTTAAGTTGGGGTTCACAACAAGGGACAATAGTTCTGATAACTCTTATTTCTTTGTTGTGAATTGCGGAAATCGGTGAAATTCGGTTTATTAGCGAAAGCTAGCGGCTAACTGATGCTAGCGGCTAACTGATGCTAGCGGCGCTGCTTGTTACAGCTACAAGAGTAGCCATTAGCGTATCAATGCTAACTCAAAATTGTGGTCGCAACATTAGCTGACATTTCATAGCGGCGTTACAATCGTGCCAATTCAGCACATTGCAGAAGTTAGCAGAAGTAAGGATTAAAAATTATTACAATGTAAAATTATAAGTTAGTACAACTTACAGTTGAGTTGACAAAAGTCTGATTTCAGAGTTGAGCAAACTCAAAAACAAAAATATTTAGTTTAATTGTCCAACTTAAAATTTTATCGAAGTTTGTTGCCTTGAAATTTTGAGTTCACCCAACTTTTCTTTTTTTGCAGTGTAGCTCAAAAATCGAGTTCTGACCCAAACGATGTATTTGGAGAATGGTTACACCTCTACCATACTGTAGTTTTATTATGTTGGTCTACTCTGCACACACATCAGTCTGTCCTGGTCAAAAGGGATCTCTCCTCAGTTACACTCCAAGTTTCTTCTGTTTTTCCCTATTAAAGAGATTTTTTGTTATCTAAGCGAGGGCTGAAAGCACAGAGGGTGTTATATATATTATACTCTGCACAGATTGTAAATCGCCCCGAGGCAAATGTGTGATTGGTGATATTGGGCTTCATAAATATAAAAAGAGCTGACTTGATTTGACGGTTGAATGGGTGAATGTGTTGGTCCGTGTGAGTGTGGAAGTCTCTCTCAGGCTTTGGTCTAATCAATATGAAGCATTGTTTGGGAGGCTGCAGTGTGATCACTGTTTATCACTGCAACATGAGACTTTGGGCCTCAGAAGAGCCCATTATAGCCATTCACAAGACATGTTAAACACAAAAACACTAATGAGAGTCTGAAGGAAATAAACAAGAAGCATCTATTCTAGTGTTCACCAGGGGCCGCCATCACCGTGCATCACACTCATGTGAATGCACACACACACACACACACACACACACACACACACACACACACACACACACAGTAGAAGCACATGCACGCAGTAGAAGCACATGCACATATAACATGCAGCCATATGTGTGTTCAGGTCTGAATAAGCCACAATGCAAACTAAATTAAATGCTTATTTCAGTCAGAGGTTGGGACAGTTGGATGAAGAATGTAGCCACTGAGATCATAAATGCAATAAAGCAAAATTCAGGGTTCTTACACCTTTTTCAAAGTCAAATTCAAGCACTTTTCAGCCATTTTTAAGGTGCATTTTCAAGCTTTTCCGGCACCTTACAGCTGTGGTAAATTACATATTTATTAAAGCTGCACAGTTTGGAAGATATATCGAATTGGGATTAATTTGTCTGATACTGCAATTGCAATATGATCCACAATACTAGAGAGAATTATCATTTTATTTCCCATTATTTTTTTAATGGTGTGATTATGAAGTAAACTGTTTGTAGGAACATCTTGCTAGTTCATTCAGAAATACCTTCTGAATGAACTAGCAAGATGTTCCGACAAATAGTTTAATAGTTGATGCATATCTTGCTTTTAAAATGATTGCATTATATTGCCCATACATTGATTCTCTTAGATGTGCAGCACTAATCTTTATTTACAGTAATTATTAACAGCATGCTGGTGATTTCACTTCTTCATCACATTAAAGTAGATACTATTGTGCTGTCAAAAAACCCAAATGATGTTTCATTGCAGTACTTTAAAGAAGGGAGACAAATTAAAATATGCACATTTCAAAGTACCTCACTTGTTTGTAAGTAAACTATACTAACCTATATTTCAAGCAGTTTCAAGCACTTTAATCAAAATCTAAACACTACATTAAAATCAAATGTCCAGCCCCTGTAGGAACCCTGACAGCTAAAAATGTACCAACCACACTGACAAATCTTTGAGTCAACACAGTCACACCC
Organism: Centropristis striata; assembly: GCF_030273125.1. Lineage (NCBI taxonomy): Eukaryota > Metazoa > Chordata > Actinopteri > Perciformes > Serranidae > Centropristis > Centropristis striata. The sequence continues at coordinate 39,101,003 of NC_081526.1, read as the reverse complement.
TTAAAGCAGGAGCTACAAAGCAAGGTAGTGAAATCTGTTGCCCTCCAATTAACAGGCAGTAAGTTTTAACGGGCTGGTACCTTGTTAGAGCCTGGAAGCTTTTATAGGTGAATAAATAACTAGCTGGAAGACGAACAGGACTAAAGAATGTGGGGACGAACACTACTCAGCAAATCTTGTGATATTACAGAGCTCCAGTCTATCGCTTTCACAAATGCACTGCAGTGTTGTGATTCCACCCACTGTTTAACTTGTTTAAGATGAATACCACTCCCTGTACTAACAAACTGATTATCTGCAGCTTCCAAGTATAATTTTAGATAAATTTATTACATTTTTGTGTATTTTTCCCCCACATAAAAGGCCACATTCACACATTTAGAAAAGGTATTAATAAAGTCCCTGGATCAGCTCCTGATCCCACAGATTGCCTCGGGGCATTTGTACTGTAAGGTGCTTTCATTTATTATTAATTCAGTCACTTAGCTACTGCCTTATTTGAAGTAATTCATAGCAATACTCGAGAGGCCAGGAAGTACAAATTCTGCAGCTGCAATAAAAAAAAACACCTTAGTATGCCGAGTGCAAGGACAACCAAACAGTTCTACAGCTCTCCAGCTCCAGCTGTCCCGCCCCACTAGCACTGTAAATATACATTTGTTCTAATTGACTTACGTCATTTAATAGAGGTTAATTATATAAAAACTCACCCACACCCATCAGTGAGTGTGCATGAGACAGAAAGGGGCTGGTCTTTCACCAACATGGATAATGAGAAACCTGAGTGCTGAGATGGAGCTCTATAGAAAACGGGCTGAATAGAGTGATAAAAATATCACCTTCTACAGTAATATACCTGCAGGCCTTCACTGCTGCTGCACTAACAATGGCCCCGCGTGGTGAGGAAGAGGCCTTGAGGCAGGAAACAGTCCCACTTCTATTCACATTACACCGATCAATGCACGATAAATAGAGCAGCGAGCTTCAGGAACTCCTGGTGCTCCTCAGGGATCCGTCCTGGGTCCACGTCTTCTTCTCTGCAGCTACTTGGTGTTATGTGCACATGGTGTTACATCTAACTGTCATGTTATAAAAGATAATCATTAATTCCGCAAAGGACATTATGTTTTAGTTTGTCTGTCAGCAGGATTACAAAAAAACGACTGGCCTGAATGTCACGGAGCTTTTTTTTTTTTCTTCTATCAACTCTATATTTTACTGCATTTTATCCCTGTTGTAAAGCACTTTGTGATTGTATCTATGAAAAGTGCTCTATAGATAAACTTTACTTACTTACAGGTGAATTACATCTGAGCAGCGGATAAAGTCATGTGTTGGAGCCATTTAGTTCTTGTTAGTATTTAGTTGTCTGTTTAGTTTGTTAATAACAATGAGTATTGTTTGATTATTCTAGACGTTTGCTTATTTTGATAATATTTTATTTTGTTGGTAGATTGTTTAGTTTAATAATCATTATTGTTTAGCATATTTAGTTTACATATTATATTTGTGTTTTATGGAATTTGGGTTGGCAGCGTGGTTTTTTACAGATCGACAGGGTCAAGTCTCTTTTCGTCCTTTCAAAATAAAAGCATCTGTCATCGAAACATGCTTTTGCATAGTACTGTATATATATATTTTTTATTTTACCCATGAATGCATAGCGATTAATCGATTAATTGATCGTTAACAGTACAGATAATTGAGTTGGCAGGTTTCCATCCCTAATCCCCACGCTGCTCTACACCACAATGACTCCAGTACTTATTCTTACAGAGTTTAACATTGAGACTTGAACCTGACTATCTCTCAGGTCTCGTTAAACCACATAAACCAGCACACTCAGAGTTCTTGTGACTCAAACAGACCTTTTCTCTAACTTTACTCAGCCTTATAAGCTCGCCCAGCAGTTGTTTTATCTTTAACATCTTAGTGAGATAATGGACTTAATATGAACTACAACTTTAACTGAAATATGCAACACATCTCAAGGTAAATCTGAAGGTTTAGTGCAGTGAAAACAGATGAAATCACTGAAAAGCATCTCAACATCTTCTGCACAGAAGGGTTCTTTACTTTCAGCTCCAACTTTTCTCTTCTTTAACTTTCGTCCCGTCAACAGACAAACAGGCCTCACCGTCTCTGGCAGCACAAGCTCAACATTAAAACCAATTGTTTCCGAATACATTCACCGTTTTATGTGTTTGTTGCATGCAGGCAGTGAATGAGTCTTAGAGAGAAAATCTGCTCTCAATAACTACCTTGTGATGTTCTGTGTGGGCTGACAGTATGAATGATGCCCTGCAGAATTCAGCTGCTATAAAACTCCCAAACGCTAGTTTCTTAGCGTCTGGGCAGGGAAATGTCTTTTCCCTGTGTGTTGCATGGTGGGTGTTGTTTTTCCAGGAGGCCCAGCTGTAACCCAGGTGACACTGTGTGCTTTGGCATGCAGCATGGAAATCGGTTTAGATTGAAAAGGCCCCAAGTGAACGACAGCAGGACAAAGAAAATAAACTGGAAACAAGAGAAAGGAGGTTAAAAAAGAACAGCAGTGAAATGTCACTGGCTGCATCAGCGACTTTTGGAAACTTAATCCTCGACTCAGACAAACCAAAAACCACCAGTCGCTAAAATAACACAGTCATCTGGTCAGCAATGATATCATGTTTATTTATAAAGCACAGGAACCTTTGTGCTGCTGCAGCTGACTTCTTCATCAACCCTCCAAATGAACCTACAACTCATCACACACACACACATCTCTGTGGGAGAGCACTCACAGGGTCAGGTGGAGAATAATACATAAATAATGTATTAATAAAAAAGGTACTGTATCACCTTGTTAGCCGACAGAAACCTGCTGTGACCACAAACTGTGATGGTGTTCACACATATAAACAGAGTGTGTGTCTGCTTCAGGTCCTCCAGGAAACAACAGCTCTGCTCTTCACTTCTTACTGTCACAATAATTCATCAATCAGAAAAAATTCAATGACAACAATTCCGATAATTAAACTCGTGCAAATCACCTTTTAATTAAAAACATCAACAAATTCAATACATTTAAGTTCTAAACTGATATAAACTCCTTTTCTCTCACAATACATTGCAAATATTTATTCAGGACAAAAAAAAGATGTCACTTCTCAACATTTCTGGCATTCTCCCAAAAATAATGGTCAAATTCTTCAATAATCGGCCATTATTGTTCTACTGATATATCCACTGAGCTCCATCTAGTACCAGATAAAAGTATCTGTTATATCTAGCTTTATGATATATATATATATCAATCATGGCTACTGATTTAACTGTTGTGCAACTTTTATTTATATCGTTTACTTTTGCATGTCATTTCATGATGTAATCCTGTTACGATTACTAATTGAGAACTCATAGAACAAGATGGATACACTAAACTGTATGCATGTTGGGTGTTTTTTTAAACTGAGCTCCAGATCTGATTTAATTGTTTCTCTTTCTTAGTGTCGTCCGAATGATCCAAACATTTCCAATAACTCTGTAAGGTCAGAGTCAAAACGTATTGGGGAAAAAAGTCGGCGTTCAGCCTTTTAAAAACATTAACATTGCTCTCAAACTGGGGTGGTCACATCACTCCAACAGCACCATCATTTACATTTATATAACCACAATAACAAAAGAATCTACACTATTATAGTTAATTACTCACTCCAATAAATGGTCAGATGAATCTGCATTGGCTTGGCTCCTTGATAAACATTCAACATCTCATTCAAAAACCTTTTATAGAAGCTTCAAATGTAAACAGAGACACAGAGGACAGCTCTAATAAAAACACAATTAAATTACGACTAGAGGAGAAAACAGTTTTTAATAAATAACAAAGAATACTCTCTACCGTCTCCGAGAAGATAAACTCTGACTGTCTCTTTGTCTTTCCAATGGAAATCATCCAGAATCGCTGAAGCTTTTACAGCCAAGCTAATTAAGTAACTGTAGACAGCATGTTCAGTTTGCTGATGAAGACCATATCCAGACAGAGTGCTGTCACTCCAAATGTGCTGCAAAACCAAGAATCAAGGTATTTTTCACACTGAATTCCAGCCATACGGCAGGAAGGAGCCCATACAAAGATATCTGAGGGTCAATGTGTTCTGGAAGAAGCTGCTGTATCACAGATAACTCAAACCTGACAACAATGAGACTTATTACTCCATTAGTAGAAAGGTCAGGCGTCACATGCTTTCCCTCCCTGTATGCCAACATGAAGTGGAAATGAAGAAAGAAGGAAGAAGGAAGAGGTCCCTGGATAGCGGCTCTGATTACGCAGCTCTTCCTGCATACACAACAGCCTGAGGAGGTGAAACACAACTACACTTGGTTTAAAACCAACCAGTGACTGGCAGCCTCTATAAATATCTGAAGGAGTGTGTGTTCAGTGGAGGAGCTCAGATAGCTGCACAGCTGGAGGCCACATACACATTATTTCAGTGAGGGCGTCTCACGTTGCTCACTTCAAACTTCCACCTTGATATCGGCCATCCAGTCAAACTACACACACAACAGCAGTCATAGTGATAATAATAATCAATAAGTTCAAGTTTCATGGAGCTCTTATAAGAGTAAAATTCAAGCATTTTTAAGATACCTTAAACAAAAACCAGCCTTTATCATCATATCTTAATTGTTATTGTAAATGCAAAATATAAAGTTTATGCAAAACCTTTACACCCACAGAAATCTATGTGTGTTTATATTGACTTGAAATATTAGGTGATTTTCAAATTCAAGACTATTTCTAACCTCGAAAACATATTGGTTAAAATTAAGCATTTTCCAAACTCTCAAGACTTACATTTGAATATTGATTTTTTTTTTTTTTTATCACTAGCCTCAGATATCTTGACACAGAAACTGTTGTAGAAAATTAACTGTTGAACAATTTATAGGCAAAATGACCAGATATTGATTAATCTATCAGTAAGGTTAATTGCTGGACAATGCCCAAATCAATCACTGCCAATAAAATCACGGAAACTATGCTACTGTATTTTTTAATCATTCACATGTCAGTCACTTATGTCCAAAGGTCACCAAGATAAAAACTGTGTGACCGTGTAAAAGGCTTTACAGCCAGTTTCAGTATCGTTTTTAGAGAAAAAGTTGTAAAAATGTACGCAATCAAGTCAGTAATCCATAAATAGCAGACTCAGTTACAGACTATAGCTGGTGAAAAAAGTATTTAGCAGATAAAGAGACAGATATTCACCTTAGGGGTTGGTAGAGACCAAAGTCAGAGCTAAAAGAGAGTAAATATTGGACTTGCATTACATTACATCAGGTGGACACAAACACAAAGACTCCTTGAAAGATCGGGTTCACTTTAACTGTTGGGTGTGGAAATATTATAAGCAACTGTTTGCTAATAAGTTCACCATATTAACTTTAAAAGGTGAGGATATGTCAGTGCTGTTTCCACTGCCCACAAGTAGCCAAAGAAAATCAGTCACTGCAGGATTAAACATACCATGTTACAGTTTTGAATCAATATTATGACAGAAAGGGGCGTTCCCTGTGGCACACCTGGGAGAACAGGTACCACAGACGCATTGTCCTTATATATATTATGACAGAAACAATAAAAGAAAAGTGACAGGAATGTTAAATTCCAATATCTCAAAAGCCACCAGAGCCCTCCATGTAAACATAGTGGGAGTGTCCTTCAGCATGGAGCCATTGTGTGACTTTAACACAATGTTCTTGTTCTTCTGAGTGGCTCAACAAGAACCCAGATGTAGCTTCTTCTTTTCTTTTTTTTTACTTGCCGAGACTGAGAGCTGCCGGGGGTCTGCTGGGGGTGTTTTCTCCAGCTTGATGAGGATGGATAAATATTTTAGTAGTTGAGTGTGAGATCTTGCTGCTATATCATCTATGTGTAATTGTGCGTGCAGGAACCATCCCTTTCAGCAGATTTTCTCCTCCAAACCCCAACAGAGAGGCCAAGATCCTCTAATATCTAATACAGGCTGCACACGATTATAGAGATGGTGCAGACGAAGGCCCTGGAGACAGCACCACCAGAGAATCCCCCCGAGGACACAGACCCCATTCAGTCACCAGCACCAGCACATTGTTGACGCACTATGGCTTTAAAAACGTGCATTTTTTAAATAGGCGTATTGTTCATGTTACATTCCCAATTAAAAAGGATTTATTAGGATCTAAAGAGGACTGGTTAGAGGAGGAGACACCTCCGCCTCTAAAAAGGAACAAGTCAGTGCAGAAATTACCACCACTTGGCAGATGCTCTTATTCAAATTGACCCCCAGTGTAAAATATCTTTTTCTAGGAGAAGAGCGAGCTGCAGTGAACACAACTGCCATTAAGTCCAGTGTTGGGCAGCCTGCCTTATAAAACACACTTAAGCTGGACCATGTAAACAAAGCTGTGTTTAACCTAGTGACCCACAGCCCCCAGGTCTGCTGGTCCTCGGCCTGGCTGGTTATTTGTAGAATACCTCTGGCCCATTCGTCACCGGCCACTACTCACGCTGGGCCTTAGCTAGCCTCGCTTATCACCATTAACAACCACAGCCCCGCGGCTAGCTCTGTCACAAACATGGCTCCTGTAGTGAAGCTGCCTGTCTGCTATAGGTCAGTGTGTTTCACACGTTTCCACCAAGGACAAGTGTGTGCAAACGCTGCACATAAACACACAAAACCTTAGCAGAGCCCTTTAAAATACATAATTAACTAAACTGCCAGGTTGCACCTTGGCACAAGAAAACACTCTACTCTTCCTGAGGGAAAGGAGACACACACACACACACACACACACACTTACAAACCATCCTCATTATTACCATAATTTCTCTCACAGCAAGCTGAAAAAGGCAGCAGAGGAACTAGCAGGTTTTTTCCCCCTGTGGATAACAGGGTGATGTGGGTTCACTCCGTGAGGTGAATGGGACACATGCGTAGGATATCCAGCCAGGCCTCGGGCTGATTCTCCCTGTCACCTCCTGGAAGGGGACACACTAGACCACACAACCGCCAGAATGGACACACACCACATACACACACATTAACACACACACAGCTCCTTGGGCAGAGAGCTATAATGACATTCAGGCTTTGTACAGCAGCCCCGAGTGTCCTGCTAGGCCATGAGGTATGCAAATGGGGGGTAATTCATTTTATTCACAGAGGAGCAGATGAGCTGTATGTTATAGGACAATATCCACGGTTAAATCCACACTGAGGCCAAATATGCAGCACAGGTAGGCCATTGATCCGTTCAGCTAATATTAACTCCCATTTTTGGCTCCATTAACAGAGATGAGAGGCTCCATAGCCTCTCAATGGCCTGTGACTGGGGCATTAATGCTGTGCAGACTGCATCCTCATGTTGCAAGCATGACATCAATGCAAAGCAAACAAATCTAGAGATGCTGTGCGGTTTTGGTCCGTTGCACTGAAATTAGCATTTGCTGTTGTCACCCAGTATTAACTGCAGTGCAGTTTAGAGCTGCAAGGAGAAAACAAAAGCAAACAACATCTTTCTTTCTGTCCGTTTCTTTATGCATGGTGCTGCGTTACGGCCCCTACTGTGAGAAACACGCGCACAACTTTTTTTTCCAAAGGATGAACTAGAAAAAGAGCATGGCCCGAAGGCACAGGATGTCTCTTAATGTGTGAGTCAAACTAATGGACTGCTTCCTTCTACTGTGCCCCTGACCTCTCCTGCTCCCTCACTCATCCCATATCCCATGCAACCTCTCTTCCTCTCTTATCCTCGCTGATTTACTCGCCACATCCCTGTCTTCTTGGTCTCCGTTTTACTTTCTCCAACCCTCACCCCAATGCTCTTGTTTTTGTGCCTCAGGAGGACACTGAAGCACAACGGGGCTGGATCAATCTGACAGCAAGGCAGATGTACACAACGTGCTCACGTGGGTGACAGGCAGGCTTTTGATTGAGGTCAGTGCTCTAAAAATACAAGCAAAGGGCTAAATCTTGTTCATGCATAGTCAACTGATGCGTAAATATGGACACAACTACAGGGTGGATCCTGTTTTCCACAGGGCCACACACCTCCATGAGCCAGGGGACACACACAGAGCAGGGATCACAACACTGCTTTCCAAGCACAGCTCAGGATGACCTATATATAGACTATAGGAGGCTAAAACCCTGCAGAACACACACATGGACACTATGCACGGTTCGGCCTTTTTAAAGCAGAGCCTTTTCCTGACTGCCGTGTTGTCATTTGGTTGGGTTTCCCTCCGGTTAATCCGGTCTCTCTTTCAGGATCAAAAAACCACAATTGGTGCTTCAGTGCAGTCTTTAAAAAGAAGCAATGGCTGCAGCAGCTCTGCACACAGAGAGCAGCAGGTCGGCTGATAAAAGGCCCGCTCTCTTCTTCTGCAAACTGTAAATCACAGACAATCTGCCCAGTGCAATGAGTAAGACTGTGATTAAGAAAACTAAGACCAAGTGTGTTTGTGTCCAGCTGACTCAAAGCTTTTGGCTCTAGAAGGTGTTCCTCCTGCCCCACAGGAACCTCACGGGCTTAACACGTATTTAACATTATTGTCTTTTTACATTATGCATGAAGCTGTTAGAGGAAACAGGTCCATGCTTTTGAGTGAGAGGGAAAGAAACTGGTTGTGACTGTGTGGAAAAAAAACAATAGACACCATTTTTCTGGCTTGCCTCAACATGTAGAGTGCAGCACAGGTCTTATCACCCTGTCAAACAGTCAACCATCTCTGTGACACCGAGAACTCCCAGAACCAGTCAGCCTGCTATGACTGACTGGCTGCGTCTGTCAAGCTTGCCAAGCTCCTGATTCACATGGAGCTTCTGTTTGTAACGCCCAATGAAGTGCTTCATTCAAGACCAGCAGTTTGGATGACACAGTCAGTTATTCATGCGTCGGCCAAAGCAGAAACAGTTTTCCACCCCTCAAACAGATCTTCTCCACTCAGTCAACTGTCTCGACTGCAAATCAAAACAAAGTGACTGTCTCTGAGCTTCCTACGCTCACTTCTTTCACAAAGCAGTGAGATATTAAGGTGGAAAGTCCCAGGTGTGGTGCAGGTGCTGCGGCAATAACAAAACTTTATCAGTATAAATGCTAATGACCAAGAAGCCTGGGTGACCACAAATTTTAAAAAAACGGAGCTGCATGGACACATCTTGGTGCCATTTTTAACCAGCTTCACCTATTAGTCATCCCAGGAGCAGCATGGGAACGTCTACTTTCACACACTAGGACTGTCACAACACTCTCCCTGGCTGCAATAAATGATAATTATGTGGATAAATGTTAATGATACACCAAGCTTTGTTACCTCCCTCACTTCTAAAGCAGGATTATAAAAAGAGGAAGGTAATTGTGCAACCGCAGCATAAATCAGAAACGATTATTTTGAAGGGAGGTTACAGTAGTAAATCAACTGTTTATACTGCAACTATATTAATCATATAGGTTGAGATGCAGCACTCCATCATGGGGTCAGTAGCAGAATGCCTGGACTCCTCCAGGGAGAAACATTTCCAAAACGTGCCCTGCTCTCCTCCTCTTCCCCTTCAGTGGATATTACTCCATGTAGCTGGATGAGACCTTCAGTCACTAACGATGACCAGATGTGCAGCGTGCATGACTCATGATGGTCTGGTGCCCTGCCCTTTAATCTCTGCAGCAAGTTGCCAACTGCCACCAGGTCAAAGCACACGCTATCATGCCAAGTACTGCATGTGTGTGTGCAACCACCCACACACACACACACACACACACACACAGTGCAGGAGGAGCGATGATAATAAATGCTGCCACACTGATCTTATCTGTGTTGTATGAATAAAGCGATAAAACTGGGGAATACAACAACTGTTGTCACGTCCATGGCTCCATAAATCAGGCAGTAATAGCCGAGCAGTGTTAGATTGTGATGGGATAGGCCTGCGTCTGTTTTTAAATAATATAGTGTTACCAACAGCACATTAGGGTCACCATGCATTTAATTATGGTGACAACATGAGCACCATGACTCCCTGCACAAACATCACCACGCTGTGTGTTAATGCGCGTGCACGTGCATGTGGCACGCGTGCAGCACCCTGGGGAGAGAGACAGCTGGTTGGAAAGCCCCGTTGACCAACATTTACCTGAAGAAAAATAAAGAAATGAAAGAAGTAAAATGCAACACTTACTTTCCAATGACCTCGCAGAGCTCGTACACATCTTCAAAGAGGATGTCGTCGTCCGCCATAGTCCGACCCCGGCTGGGGGGGGGAAAGATCCCCGAAATATGCGTCCCAAAACCTGATGGTGCTCCTTAAAAACGCGTGGGGACGGAGGCCACGACAGGCGGCGGAGCGCCGGGCACCGATCACTGACCGACAGACAGTCGGTCCGCCCGCAGCACGGTGCTCGGTAAGAGTTCCCACCAAGGTTCCTAAATTCCAGTTGTTGCCTCCTCCGTCGACCCCCCGCCCCCCAAAAAACGCTGCGTCGCTGTGGGTGAACGGCTCCGGGGAGCTCGGTAATCCCGGTTAGAGTCCACGGGTTCGAGCCCCGCCTTTCCCCACAGCTTCCCGGTACCGTACTCCGGTCCTACAAGGCAAAACCATACGTGTCTGTCACACAAACATTATAGTAAACTCCTCCACTGCTGTGTGTGTGTGTGTGTGTGTGTGTGTGTGTGTGTGTGTGTGTGTGTGTGTATGGTCCAGCTAGACGGGTGGTCGTGGTGTCTCTGGTCCCGGTGGTCGGTGTGACCAGGCTCCCGGTAACAGCACCGATCCAGGTGATCTCCACTTCCCCGAGCGGATCCCGGTGACTGTGACGTGTTCCCGGGATAAACAGCACCAGTGGTCCGGTGTTGTCTACCTGCCGGGCGGATCAAGTGTCTAAAAGCTCCGTTAACGTCTCTCCTCCGCGGCTCGGTAACACTTTTCCAGCCGTTAGAGTGTGTTGGTTTCCCCCCGCCGCTGTCGCCGTGTGCCCGCCTGCCTGGACGTTCAGCTCCGCGGCGGAGCTTCCAGAAAACCAGGCTCCTCCTCCACGGGGGTTATGAAACTGCTCCGCCGTCCTCCATCTTGGCGCCAAGCCGTTACCCAGGATTCTCCTTGGAGGCCTGTGGGCTTTGAGCCAACATGGCGGCGTGGTGGCGCCATGGAGGCTTTCTCAAACCGCAGTTTCCTTTCGGACTTTTTCAATGGATAGAAACGATGTTCCCACCCGGAAGCGAAGAGCATTATGAATGAATAATAATCACAGACTGTGTAAAATAATAATAATAATCTTATAAACTACCTTGTTGAAGTTGAGAAGTCGTCACTCTCTCTCCGGCATAACCTTTCAAATTAAAAGTTTTTTTCTATCTATTAATAGTGATGTTTTAGTTCATGTCAATTTGTGTTTTAACACAAATGGTTTCTAAAATTAGGCAAGTTATTAAAGTAATGTCAAGGTATGGCTCATTTTTATTGTTATGTGGGTTAATTGATAAAATTGCATAATTATCTCAACCTGAAAAGTACATAATGTAGGCTAAGTAAGTGTAAAATTCAATAAAAAATATTGTGGGGAAAAAAATGTTGGTAAGTAAAGTAAAGCTGTCAGCTAAATGACGTGGGAGTAAAAACTTTCATTCTAGAATTTAGTGGAGTAGAAGTAAAAAGTTACATACAGTAAATATAAAATACTGAAGTAAATTACAAGTACAAGTAGTAGTAAGTAAGTATTACAAGTTTTCGCACGTTATCTTAACTTTCTGTCACTTTAGAATTTTTCTAACTGGGCATTACTAACAGATTTTCAAACTAAACATCTTTTAATTCATCCATCCATTATCCTTTACGCAGTTTCCTTTGGACTTTTTCAATGGGTAGAAATTAAATGTTCC
>NC_081526.1:39006604-39084104 GCF_030273125.1 Centropristis striata | reverse complement strand
TGTTACTTCATGCCTGTCCTGTTCTTGTGAATTCAAAATCTCCCAATTCTAATCTCGCCACTTGAGGCTTGGATGTAAAAGGTCAAGGTCACTGCGCCATAACTCAATAAATGGAATGCTAATCATGAAATCATAAAATGTCTAATAGGATGAACTGATGAAGAGATGCCATTTTATAAGTCCAACTTCACTATTACATCATTATGTTTGGCAAAAAACAATTTCCGGGTTATTATTGAATGCCCTAACTCAGGAACTGGAGATATGTGTGAAACATCCGTTTTTTTAAATTGGAAGCTTCTTTGAAGTAACATCTTGAAGCATTCTTTTATTTCATCAAGGCTAGATTATTGCAACTCTCTATAAAAACAAACCTTTTCTTCAGCTTGTGCAGAATGCAGCTGCTAGACTTTAACCAACACCAAGAGATCTGAACATATTAGCCTGTTTTAGCTTCTCTCCACTGGTTACCAGTCCCTTTTAGAATTGGTTTTAAGATTTTACTGATTACTTTTAAAGCCCTTCATGGCTCAGCAGCCTCCTATATATACGAGCTGTAGCTATAAGAGCCTCAGATCCTCAGCGGAGTCTTCTGACCATACACAAGTACACGAGTCACAACCTGCCATTAAAGGTGACCAGGCTTCTTCAGTCAGAGCCCCAAAACTCTGGGATTACCTGCCTGATGATCTTCGACTTGCAAAATCAGGGACATCTTTTAAATCTCTTAAAAAACATATCTATTTGAAAAAAGACTTTTATTGATTTTACCACAATGACTAATTTGCACCGGGGGCAGGCAGGTGGGGGGAGGGGGGAGGCTGTAAAAAAAATTGTGTGCTTGTTTCTGTCTTGTATGCTTTTTTTACTTGCTGTTCAGCACTTTGTAACAGTTTGTTTTAAAAAGTGCTCTATAAACAAAGTTTGTTATTATTATTATTATTATTATTATTATTATTTTATTTTATTTATTGTATTCTTTTTATTTATTTATTATTATTCTTTTTATTATTATTTGTATTATTATTATTATTATTATTATTATTATTATTATTATTATTATTATTATTATATATATTTTTTCTTCTTCTTCTTCTTCTTCTTCTTCTTCTTATTATTATTATTATTATGTAATTTTGTAGCATAAACTAAATGACATGATGCCTTTTTCAGCGCCTAAACTGAACGAAACTGAAAGTAAAATGGCACATAAAACAAAGTCATTTGATCCATTGTTAAAATGAAAAATGCATACTCAATGATTATGTGATATATTGATATTTTGAAACCAAGCACATTGTTACTTGTTTTCTAAAGGAGTGTATTTGATAGTTACTTGTTTTCTAAAGGAGTGTATTTGCTGTTTGCTCTCCAGCAGCAGCCGGTCTCTGATGTGTGATTCATCCGTCCAGACCAGAATCACACTGCTCCACATCACAGAGGCAGATCATGACAGTGCTGCTTAATGATATCCTCTGCTGGTTTTTGGTTTTGGAGTATTAAGTCTGGCCCCCGGCTGGGTCTAAAGCAGAGCTTGTTCCATTTTCCAGCAGCAGAGTAAACTGAACCTCCTCACCAGGAGGCTCCAGGAGGAGAGATGCTGCACCTCCTCCTGCTGCAGGAATCCATTAAGGAGTGTTTGTTTCTTCCTCTGCTGCTCTGACAGGAAAACACCACATATTTTTATATTTTGCTCAGCAGTTGGCGGATTTGTTGCTAATTGTGTTTGTGTGCCTGCTGATTACAACCCGGTCCATTCCACCGTGTTCTCCCTCGGCTCTCCAAATGTCAACAAGTGTTCTTCTGGTTCTGACCTCAGAGCCGTCACTGGTTTCACCAAGTCAATTTCCTTCAGCGGAGTTGGGACTAATTGTGTTCTGTCTGGTCTCTGGGGCAAACTAAAACACACAGGAGGTGATCATTAGACCTGTCCTCTCACTGACTAGTGACTCTTCTAATGTTATTAACAAAGCACCAATCAATGCTGGTTAACACCAGCTCCATCAATGCACTGCACGGACCTCAGGATGGAGGGGAGATTTGGTTACCAGTCAGGACTGACACCATGAATGGGTCAACCTTTAGTTTAAGTCCAACTTTAAGAATATATAAGCAGGATAAACACATTTAATACATGGTTTAAAGCATGTTCTCCCTGTGTCAGCGTGGGTTCTCTGGGTACTCCGGCTCACACAGTCCAAAAACATGCTCTCAGGTTTAATTGGTGACTCTAAATTGCCCGTAGGAGTGAATGAGAGTGTGATTGTCTGTGTCTATGTGTCAGCCCTGTGATAGTCTGAGACCTGTCCAGGTGGACCTGCCTCTCACCTAATGTCAGCTGGATCAGCTCCAGCCCCACATGACCCGAGTCGGATAATCAGTTAAGATAATGAATGAATGAATGACCTTTAGCCGACTGAGCCGGTTTCATTTAACTGAACTGGAAATGTATCAAGATGACGTTTATCATCTTTTAGCTAAATATTCTACCATTTCTTTGTGCATGATGTTTTTGCTTGACTTTGAACGCAAGTTTTGTAAGTGATGTGATAACAAATATTCAGTGTAAACTGAAATACTTTAACGGCGTCACTGTTTCTTCGCTCGGCATTTTTAAATCCCCCGGTAGACCGCTGTGTGCAAGGCATTATGGGTACGTGGGGCACATGGAGGATACACACATGCATCCTTGGAGTTTGGGCACCAGAAGGACTCTGTCCTCTGGAGGATCCTGGACGTTGGGACAGTCCTGCGGTGGATGTCGATGACGTAGTATCCTTCAAATCCAGCTGTTTGAGGATCCTTCATTGACATTGGGATACAGCTAATGTCTTATTTTGATAACCTCCTTGTTCACTTCCTTCTCTGTGTGATTACCAGTCCTCATGTCTCCTCATCCCTTCCCTCCTGTGTGTTTAACCAGTGCTCCCCCTCTTGTCTCCTGGAGCAGCATTACAGTGTTTTATATTAGAGAGTTTCCCGTGTCTGACCTTTGAGTCTCAGCTCTCTGATTTTGTACCTATGCCTGTCTGATTCACTTTCTGGATTTTGACCCTTGGACCGACTTTAAAGACCTTGAGAAGTGATTCTTGCCTGCATTAGTGTCTGCCAGTCTCTGTGTTCATGATACGATGCAATATTTGCAGATATCACGAAATCTGCTGTGGTACAACTCTGATTCAGTGTAATCCAGGGGCCAGCAATCAATATGAGAGGATATCAATATTTAACACAACCTGTTACATTTATATCAACTCACAAAAAAAAAGGATTTTACCATTTATTTCTGAACTCCTCCAGATATTTAAATGAAAAACAATCCATTCTTTTTTCATACAAACAATAAAAACAGACCGTATAAAGATCCACATTGTGTATAAGTGTGATTTTTTTTTTTTTTATGTGTGATGATCCTTTAATTATGAACATTCCCAAGGTGGCTTCTGTCTGTGAGCTCAGTTCACTTCTAACAGCACAACAGGGAGATTATCACCTTCGTTACCAATGAACTGATATATTGATCTATATGGATGGATCGTTACAGCCCATATTAATATACTTTTATATGGTTTAATTTATAGAATTGCATAATCATTTTGAATTCATCATGTTTTTCATGTTAAATCTTGACCTGAAAAGTAACTAAAGCTGGAGTAAAAAGAAAAAAAAGACAATATTTGCTTCTAAAATGTAGTGGAGTAGAAGAATAAAGTTAAATATATGCTCTACCATCTGAGTTACCATCAGGTCCTTCAACCCATACAGACCATACACTCTGATCAACCCACAGACAGGAGATCAACATCAAATTAAAAGGTTTAGGCTGAATCCACACGGAAACATTTTCATTTAAAAACACTTTTGGGCCTTATGTGGTACTGAAACCTCTGAACCGGAGACTTTTTGAAACCCTGCTGACGCTGTTGAAGCTTGAAAACTCTGTGGTTCTTTGTCAGGTGACAGCAAGGGCTCTAAATCACACACGGCAGCTTGTTTCTGGACAACTTGCATTTAAAAACACCACTTTTGAAGTTTTCCAGCCTGGAGGAAAGGCCAGTTCTCTTTCATTCTTACTGACCGCCAGATCCAGAGTTCATATCACCGTAGTTACATACGTAACTCATTTTCTCCCTTTGCATTCACCCCCAACTATGAGGAAAGTAAGCAGATAAACATAAATAAAAGTTTTAATAATCTTAATTATGACCTCACAGGAGAAGTTATAATCGCAGACAAAAACTGAACATTACTAAACTTTTTTAAATGCTCTTATATCTGCAAGCAGCGTGTTTTAAATATTAATGCGCTGTGTGTTTGTGCATATTTTATACCGTCTATGGTTTATACCTGTTTGTAAGAAAGACAAAGAGAAAGCTCATCCGTCTTGCTGGCTGCAGCAGAGAGCTTATCAGGGACATGGAGAGGAGGAGGAGGAGGAGGAGGAGGAGGAGGAGGAGGAGGAGGAGGAGAGGAGAGGAGAGGAGACAGGGCGAGGAGGAAGAGGAGGAGGAGGAGAGGAGACGGGGCGAGGAGGAGGTATGAGATGAATGACAAATGGCGTGTCTGAGTGTAGGAACGCTGCTTCTTTTGGGATGCAATCACACAAAGTTCAGTGTTGGAGTCCACAAGAAAAACGTTTTCCTCCTCCCGCCTCCTGTGACCAAACATGTCTGATGATGCTGTCACAGAGAGGAGGAGGAGGAGGAGGAGGAGCAGGAGGAGGAGGAGGAGGAGGAGGAGGAGGAGGAGGAGGAGGAGGAGGAGGAGGAGCAGGGAGCTCTACGGCAGCAGGAACCACATGTGGTTGTGTTGTTTTTTGTCTTTCTACCATCCATCTTTAGCGTCTCTGAGCAGAGTGTATGGCTGCAGCCTCAACGTGGTTTTATTGGTTGTTTTTGTAAAAGCTTTGGAATAATCTTCACCTCACTGCTGCTAATCATTTAGCCCTAAACTGCAGGTGTCTTGGATGCATGATCCCCACAAGCCTTCATGTCTTCACAGAGAGGATAGTTGGCTAAACTAGACATTTAACCCTCTGAACCCCAACAAGCCGTTACAGGGCATTTTTTACTCTTTTTATATTTGACTCACTGTTGCCTTGTATTTCACTGCAATGTTTACATTATATACTAAATCTACAAGTCCTGCAGCTCTATGGAATCAGCACAATCATGGCTAGAAGTGGAACAACTTAACCATGTCTTTGTGCAGAATAACACAGTTATAATGACAGAAATCATAAAAAAGAAAAAACCCAAGACAAAAAAATTTGAATTCATTCATTTTAATATGAATTGGAATTTATATATACAACACTTTTGCCCACATGAAAAAAATGGGTCTCCACATACATAATGAACTAATTACAGTTGTACAACCTCTCCTCTCCTGTCCTCTCCTCTCTGCTCTGTGTAAACAGCCTCTCCTGTCCTCTCCTCTCAGCTCTGTGTAAACAGCCTCTCCTGTCCTCTCCTCTCAGCTCTGTGTAAACAGCCTCTCCTGTCCTCTCCTCTCTGCTCTGTGTAAACAGATTTTATGAATATTTTTCACATGACCGTTCGTTTGAGCAGAATCAACCATGTCTTCACAGTGTCTCTGAGGAGAATTTAATGTTTTTAACAGGATCTGGTTTGTGCAAAAAGCTTTATTTTTGGCAATGTTTTAAATGAGACATGTAGAATAAAGTGATTCTGACAGAAATATCACTATTTTAAGCTTCATTTTATGTTATTTTTTTCTCATTGAAACTTTTGTAACTTGTGATCCATTCAAAGACTGTCTGAAAGTTCAAATTTCGTCTATAAAGCCTGTTTGGGGATCTTAAACTGGGCAGCCACATTCACCCAACCTGACTAAATATGAATGTTTTTTACTAGAGCAGAAAGGCATGAGTGGCTGGGTTTTTTGGTATGTTTTATATCTCTGTATTTCTCATGTTGGCATGGAAAAACTTATTAGATCATTGTTTTCTTCAATTTCTAGTTCATTGAATGCCTGGTACACCTAAAGGTCCATTTGTTGGGACAAATATAATGTTTCTTGATAATGATTTTGGTTATTATCCAGAAATACATGTAAAATGTCTAGATATCAGCTCTTAAATTAAACTCTTATCAGCTATTGTTGTTGTTATATTTATATTTGTCCAAACACATGAACCTTAAGTTACCAGCCATTAAAATGAAAATGAGAAATTGCAGAAAACAAGGTGGTCTAATATTTTTTTCCATGACTGTATATGTATTTGCACTCTATGCTAGAGCAAAATAAGTGATATTAACATGACTGTGTATCAGTCTGTGTTTATGTGTTGGTGAGCTCCCAAAATGAATATGGTGCCTTGAAAAATAACTCTTTTGGTGTTTGTTCAATTTCCTCTGGCCCGTGGTCCTCTGAAAGACACGCTGAAGGAATGTAATGGACACATTTTTAATGGATTGTTGCTCCGCGGCGGAGAGGAAGGAGGGGAAAACACAATTATTCACTCTGTCTGTTCTTCCATGAAGACACGTCTGCAGGAAGCAGTTAGGGAATATTCAGCAGTCCAGACAAACGCTGCTGCCATCTCTCTGGTTTATTTGTGCTAACAGCAGTAGTTGAGTGTTTTATTTGTATTTATGCTGCTGTTTCTTTGATAGTTTACCATGAGATAAAACAGATGTGTTATCCTTCAGTCTCAGATTAATGCAGCCTCTCTAAAGGTCACATTTGAACTCTGACAGCTTCATTTAACTCAACACAGAATATTTCACATTAATCAAGCTCTCATTGCTGAACAAATCACAGAAACATCAACCACACGGTATGTTTTGTTAATGTCAACTATGGAATGAAATAAAACGTATCTGCTTTAAGGATTTTTGTAGATTTCTGACATGGATGATCCGAAATACACAAATGACCCAAAACGTTATATTTAAAGAACATTAGTTCCAGTTTTGACTTCACAAAGGCAGACTACTTCAACACTTTTCTCCGTTCATTACAAAACTTATAAACGTTCAGTGTAGGTAAAGGCAACATGAAGCACCAGAACAGACAAACAATGTTTATTTTTTACTTTTTCCACAAACATTGTTTTTACAGCTAAGGCCTTACTGCTGTTTAACCAGCAACATTCAATTCAATTCAATTCAATTCAATTAAAATGTATTTATCTAGTCCAGAAGCGGTGACATCATAGTTGATATGTGCAGTTACATCGAGCATGTAGATGAAGATGAAGATGAAGAGTTACTGCTGTTCATGTGGATATTGAAGCTTTAATTTCTGGCAATGTGCACAGCCAACGTTCATAACAGGTGCAGGACACTCAGGAGGCGACATGCAGCAGAGAACATGAAGCTAACAGCAGGTTTAACTCATGGACTGACTGTATAAAACAGGTCTAACTCTGGCCTCAGTATCCAACAGAAGCCTTGTAGAGTGAAGCGTGTCTTCAGACAGACCAGGTTCCTTCGTTCACGTCAGTTGTTGGAAAGGTCAAAGATGCACTTTCTGTGTTCAAGGCTGCTGAGTGTTCTATATGCATGGAAACAGTCCACAGCGTTAGTGGTGATTATTTAAAACATTTAAAAAAGAAAAGAAAAAAAGTTAAATTTACAAAACCAGACAGGACTAAAAAAATTGAAGTTGTTCTGGGCATAACACAGAACACTGAAAAGAGACAAATTTAATATTTGTGCTGTTTCGTGAAGAAGAGATTTATGTTTATGAGATCAGTATACTTTAACTGACTGCATTCAGACTCATCATGAGATATCAGACATAATACACTTGTTCACAAATATATTTAATGTTTGATTAGTTTCTTTAGGCCTTTTGCCAACCAAATTAATTTTTAGACTGAACACTGTCAGAAACCACAGACTCATTGTACTCACACATTTTTGTAGAATTGATAATGAAGCTCATATACTAATGCAATACTTTCCCTACATCTACTATGTACAACTGGATTTTTTCACCATTAAAATACATTTTATAATACTCATATTCATTAATTTGCTCTTCAGAAAGATTTAAATGTTGAAACTGTGGACATTTACAGAAATTCTACATTGTATATAACACATTTTTTTAAATGGAATATATGTTGTTCATTTATCTAACCTTTATTCAAACAGCACTTTAGCATGGCTGCCCTGTGCAGAGAGGAAACCCAACAGTTTGATAAACAGAACATATACTAAAATGCAAATGAGGATGAAGATAAAGTTGAGAAGAAGTGCAGCAGCATCAATCTAAAGACAACAATATGAGATGAAACCACGTTAACACCTGTCTCAGGTAGAGCCTCTGCAGCTCCAGGAGGAGTCAACAGTGGACTAAAAGTCTGCAGAAGCAATCAGATGATACAACTTTAAGTCTGCTGAAGTGAATTCCACCTGAGTGGAACAAAACATCTTTTACAGAGCGGTGTTGTACGTTTCGGGGGCTGCAGAAGGAGAACCTCCTGGGATCTAAAGAGAGGAGAGACAAGATGAATGAGCTGTTTTCCAAAGTTATACTGAGAAGAGCAGAGAGGGCCAAGCTTCAGTCTGATGTGGATCTTAGAGAGTAAATGATATCATCACAGTTCAGCTCTGACAGACTGAAGGGAAATCTGCTGAACTGCACGAGTGAAACAACTTTTATGTTTGTTTGTTCTGAGCGATTGCTATTTAATTTCACATCATATTTACACGTTTATCTCTGACTAAAAGGTCATGTTTTCAGCTTGTTAGTTTGTCTGTTTCCATTAAACTCCTCGCTCTATTGTCATGAAAGTTTGAATGAAAATTTTGGAGCTAAACAGAATATCAGGTCATGTGAACATTGCATGATACGGAATGATCCCCAAGTGCACTTCTGGTTCTAAAATGGTTTATTTTTCAGTATTTTCATCGCTTGCTTGGTTCGATATTATATGCCTCTTTCTGGACTGGAGAATCCTGAGATCAAGCAGCGATATGACCCCAAATATGTGAGGGACATGCTGCTGGTGACGCTAATGATCAAGTAAAATAAGTGTTTGTGTTGGCAGCTGACTGAGGCCTCTGAGCTGCATCCCTCACACCAAATAATGACTTTACTGTACGTTTGTTGACTATTTCTACTGAGAATTTCTGTTACTTGAAGCGAGCTTAAAGCAGCTTCATTAACTTTCACTTTGTGTACATTGATGGAAATTCTGTACAAAGGCAAGTGTTTCCAGCAGACTCCCTGAAGAAAACCTCCTATTTTACTGCAGCAGAGTCTGCTCAGTCCTAGTTCTAGTTCTTCTGGGCCTCACTTCCCTTGAGGGGTCCAGCACAATGCCATGGTCCTCCATGTTGGTTTTGGCTCCCCAAGAAAGTGCAGAGAAATGGGGAGAAGCTATACTGTAGAAAACTGATCACTGCCAGAAAACCTGCAGGAGTTGAAGTTAAAGGAGGTTCAAATGAACCTGCATGATTTTGATTTTGTTTGAATCTAACCTGGGGGCACCGTGGCATGCATTGAGAATAACTCTCATCAGTATAAAATTAACCCTATAAAGCCTGAACCGTGAAATAATTGCCAGAAAATTATATTTTTTTTAAAACTTGAGTATTTATTGAACCTGCTGACAAAAATAAATAAATAAATTTGCATATATGAATTCTAATTTGTATCATATTTGATACATCAGGTCCTTTTGTGCAATTTGTTGCTCACAGTTTGTTTTTCTTGAACTAACAAAAACATAAAACCTAACATTTTTATCCTATTAAGACTTTCCTTTTAACATTTAATTCAAATATGCAAGAAAAAAATTATTTATCTGCAGATATGAAGTTTTCACCCAGCAATGAACCTGTATTATTTTTGCTACATCTGGTATTTTTGTGCAATTTGTTGCTCAGTTTGTTTGTTTTTAATCTCCAACACATGTATACATCAGGTTTTTCAGGAAAAAAATATATCAGACTGATGATGTAGAGCTCTCAACAACATGTGTATCAAATGTGATACACTTGGCTTTATAGGGTTAAAAGTGTTACAAACCAGTTAAAAGTTCCAAAGAGAGGTCAAGGTAAATGATTTGTGATATTTTGGGACACAGATGTATTTCTTTGCACATGTAAGTTTCCTGGAGAAGGAACCAGAGCAGATCACTGAGCTGCTCTTTCTTCTGAGCCAGTGTCTTGTTATCTCTGGTAACTCTGACAATCACGGCTAAATGGCAACATGCTGCAGCTTTGTGCTGAAAGCTTTCTTAATACAGGCTGCTATTGTGTTTCCTGGCAACACAATCAAAGAACGGTTTGATAGAATGAGCTGTGAAATGTGTGTTTGCACATATGTGAAGAGAGCAGCGGCTTGCTCCCAGAGCTCACTGAATGCTCTTTTTAATACTATTTATAATTTTACTATATGAATGCTGCAATTCAGAACTTTCTGAATTTCTTTTTTTTCTATAGAAAACTTTGATTTTTTGGGGTGTTTTCTTGCTCCCTCAGCAGTATAATTATTTTTTCCCCAAAATATATCGGATTGTAGGACAACGAAACAACATGGATAACACAGGTCTCTGACAAATCTGACAAAGTCATTTAGGACAAATAATATGAAGGAAATATATTTTTTCCATCTGAAGTTGGTCTTTTTTTAATTTAGGGGGGTAAACAAGTTTCTTTCTTTTTTGTCTTTCTTTCTTTTTCTATTTCTTTTTTTTATTTTTAAAAATTTCAGTTACTTTAATTCATTTTCAAATCAAGGCTTTAAAACCAATTTCATTTTCACCTTCAGTTTTACAACAACCCAATTCTGAGCTTTCATTTTTATCAAAAAATCAGATCTCCGGCTCCATGAAATACACAAACTGATGGAGAATAATTTTCATGCATTATAAGTCTCATCAAGTTCACAGTGAGTGCACCTAAAATCTGCAGCAGTCCTCAAAGCTCAGAAAGTAGAAAGAGAAAGAAGAAAATATTCTCAGAGGAAAAGAAATGCAAAGACATGAAACAAACAAAACATGCTACAAATACAATGAAGCTGACTGTCAGTGAGTGAGTGCTGTTTAAATTTATTTCAGCTTTATTTAATGTAGCTGCAGCCACATCCTCACAGTTTATTAGAGATAATAGTAGAAAACAGAGCTGTGAAAGGTTCTACAGCATCAATACTCTGTGTGATTTAAGAAATAAAGACGAGAAAGAAGAGAAAAGATCAGTAACATTAACACACACTCACTAAATCTGTCCTAATCATAATGCACCAAGTCTGAACTAATGTTGATTTTCATTAGCGGTTTAATATTGTTATTTTTAGGCCCATACATGTGTAATGACTCATGCAGAAGATGTAATGACACCAGCGATTAACAGATAAACAGAGTGGGGCGGATAGAGAGCAGAGAAGAGACAGACTGACAGATAAAACAAGTTCAAACCAGGAAAACAAACAACGGTTGCCGTGACATTCCCTTCATGTAGAAGGTGACGGAGTACAGCGAGCGGGTAAAAGTTTTTGGCGGCGAGGAGGAGGACGACAGACTGAGACGTGTCCTTGTTGCGTCTCTGGGACGCGGCCTGTGAAATGCTAATGTGCCTCTGGGATCACACTCATCAGATGTGTGTGTGACACGGCGTTCTGCAGACAACCAACCTGACTAATACGCAGCGTTTGAGCTGCAGCCGTGTCCTCGTCAGGCTGACAGGACGCAGCGATGCTGTGACATCACATGTGGATGTTACATAAACATTACTCATCTAAAATAAACTTTAAATGTAAAAAAAAAAAACAAGAAATGATCTCATGCAGCAAGTAAATACAAAGTGAGTTCTCATTTTGCACTTATGATTCAAACATAAGTGGCAAAGAAAACTCTTTAAGTCTCCCTTAAGTAGAGGCTGTGTACAAAATGGTTTTTATTCATTTGTAAGCTGCAACAACAACAACAACAACAACAACAACAACATCTAAAATGAATGCCTGCTTCGTCCTCTCTTAGCATCTCTTTGTGTGATTTTTATTTGCTTGGATCCAAACCGTCCTTATGTCAGGATGTGAATGGATTTCAGAATAAAGGTCTCCTATAAGAAGTGAGGAGCATTTATGGGTACAAGTCAGGAACCGGCCTACCTTACATATCTCAAGGGTGCTGAGTCCAAAAAAAATGGTTCCCAAGCGAAATTTTGAGTTTTTGACCTTCTAATTTGTATCAAATGGCCACCAAATTGTCGTTGGACCATTTCCCCTTAGTTTTTTTGTAAGTAGGCAATCAAAGATGAGGAAATTAAGTTTCTGGATCTATAGTCTAGAGTCAGAGCAAGGCTATAGTGGAGGCTCAGTGTCTTTTTTATGTATATATATATGCAAAATACCAACTGGAACATTTAAAATTGATATTGATTGAATATTTATGTCAGCCTTAAAAAATGACACAAATAATGCTTAATCTCACCTTAAAAGTTGGTATTTTGCAAATATATAAATATACATGAAAAAGACACTGAGCCTCCACTATATCCTTGCTCTGACTCTAGACTATAGATCCAGAAACTTAATTTCGTCATCTTTGATTGCCTACTTACAAAAAAACTAAGGGGAAATGGTCCAACAACTGAGCAAGATGGGCAATTTGGCCGCCATATTGATATGCAAATGAGAAGGTCAAAAACTCAAAATTTCGCTTGGGAACCATTTTTTGGGAACCATCGATTCCACCTGAGCTTCTCTCTGTGACGCGCCAACATGTCTGCAGTGAAAAATGTCTATTATTATAAAAAAAGATGCAGTAATGTGTGAGTAAAGCAGCTGCTGGCTGATTACAGTAGCGTTGTGTGTAGCTGGTACTCCATCCATCAGGGTCTGGGTTGGTGAGCTGCTGGAGGTGTCCATGTGATGGATTAATGCCTTGTAGGAATCCACCCAGAGACTCAGAGTGTTTATCTATTGTCTCCTCTAAGAACATACCTGTGGTACAGTCCATCATGATAAAGACTGGAGAGGATCCTCATTAGCGCTGACATCTCTACAAAGCTGCTCCAGCCTGTGGAGATGTTCCATCTCAGCTCAGTGGGATCCTGGAGCTCAGCAGTAACACAGTAACACATCTAGAGGAGCTTCAGAGGAGCTCATCACCTTCATCACCTTCATCCCATGATCTCAGCCATGATCTCAGCCTCGGGTCACAGGGCGCCACTCCTGCAGCTCCAACCTCTTCTCTTCTCCACCACATCATGACGGGGTTTCACCTTCTGCACAGCACGCTCCTTAAAATATATACAGAGTCTTTTTAAAGATGTCTGAGGGACGGTTAGCTTCCCCAACGCAGGGACAGCTGGCCTCGTTACACTCAAAAAAATAACTTGTTCCCAGAACGAAATAAAATTATGGAAATAATTTCCACGTAAATAAAATGCTTTAATTTTGCGAGAATCAGTTTTGTTGAGTGAACAAAATGTAAATATGTTGGGTCAACATGATGTATTTGCGTTACTGTTAATTAATTACCAGGGTCAGTCCAACTAGATTTGTAAGGGTAATTGTAACATACTAACATAATTTTCTTGGGCCATTTAAACGTGTATGACATTATTAAGAGTTACTTGATTTAATAGGGTAGTTACAGCTACTTTTTAAAATAGTGCAGTACATGAATTAATTGTGCTGAGCCAACAAAACAAAGCTAGGTTGAAGTGGTTTAGCCTAAAAGATTACCTTGAACATAATTGTAATTATTCAGGAAATAAATAATTTGTAAACAGAGTATTATATTCAGCAATTCAATTAGGTTGTTTTAACATAAAGTATTCTAGTAAATTTTTAAGTGTTGCATTTTATGCTAAAACTACATGTTTTAAAACTGTTCAAGTACAAAACATTTTATTTAGTAGAAGCTACATGTTAGACTAAGGAGAAGGTAACAGACACCAAGTTTGCTTCTTTTGAGTGTAGGTAGACAGGTGTGTTTATTAGACAAACGTACCAGCAGATCTTTATCTCTCTGTTATTTGATGGTGCTTTTTTTGGGCTTGAAGTTAGTAAAGGGTCAGTTTTCTCTGAACCTGCCTTTGAGTCCACCACCTGTACAACTACGTTCTTTTTCTCTGAAATGCAGAACTAAGTTAATTACCAGGAACCAAGAGGTGCTTCTAGAGTCAGACAGCTGGAAAGCTTCAGAAAAACTCCAGGATTGAACTTCTTCCTCAGCTCTCTTTTTATATGATCAACTGAATACAGCACCACTGTAAGAGCCATTTTGTTTGTTTTATTTTATATGGTTAAACCTTGTCTGAGAAGAGCTCATTAACCATTTAGGTTCAGAGGAGATGAGTGAATAAGGGCTCCTGTGTTTGATTCATTTGTTGGTGAGATGCCCGGGAGAGGCACGCAGGTTTTGACTGCACAAATGTGATGGAATCTGTAAATAAGAGCTTTATTTGTCTTTGGAGGAAAAGTATATATTTGTGTCTGAGAAACTATAATAAATGTCATTAAATGTTTTATCTCTAATGATCACATGTCCACCCTCACTGTGACAGCCGGCGTTTCTCTGTGGCCGTTTGGAACGACTATAGAAACAGATATCCAACGTTGTTGAACACTTTGTACAAACTTTGTGTCTGAGCATTAACACTAACTTCAGACAGGAGATTGTCTTATTAAGCTTCATGGTTTATTGTGATTTGCACAACGATTACAGAGAAGCAGTCTCTGAAAGTCTCTCAGGCTCTCCAACAATGCTCCTCATGCACCGTGTGTTCGGCCATGTGTGTGTGTGTGTGTGTGTGTGTGTGCATGCATACATGTGTCTGTCCACAGCTAATCCTGCATACTAAAACTTTAAATTTAATATTCAAATATATCGTTAAAAAAAAGCAAAGGTTGCCAAACACTTACTGCCATATTATAGTTTTTTTTTAACTTTAGTTATTCTACACACACACACACACACACACACACACACACATATACATGTTTAGCTGTGCAGCTCATTCCAAGAATGCATGATACTTACAGGTTGTACCTTGCTGTAAAGGGGACTAATCTGGCTATCCAATATATAATACAACACCAGTTAGTTTTATTAAAGGGGGCAAATAATCGACTGAAACAACGTTTTTTGAAGAGTTTATATATTTAAATACAAATATTTACTGTATGTTATCTGTATTTTCAGAGAAATTATCTGTAAAGTGACTTACACTGTTTACTGTGTAAGTCATGGTAAGTGTAAGTGTGATTTTTAGATTTTTAGATTTTGTGTTTTTTTTTTACAATGATATTTTAACAGTGTGGAGCAGAGGAGGTGAGGAGGTGAAGGAGAGGTGTCAGAAAGGGACAGAAGAGGTTAGTGAGGGGAAAAACAGGCAACAGCAGAATAAAACAAAACACAAGAGAAGTCGTGACAAGCTGCAGGTTGAAGTCAGGTTTGGTTATTTTTAAGAAAACCAAAAAATGCTGATGTCACAACACTTTCCCTCCCTGCTGTGGCTGCATCCAGGTCAATGCTCACCTGTAGGCTGGCCCCGAGCACGGCACACTCACCTGTTCCCTCCTGTGAACTAAACATCTCAATATTCTCTGCAAGAAAATGTTCAGAATTTCAGTCTTTTTAGGTATAAATGCACCACCAGGAAACACTCACACAGTAATCTGACGCACACATTTTGCATAGTGGTCAATCAAGGAGCTGGAAACATCAACAACTGGGGATTCAGGTCAGCAGTGAGACACAGAGCTGCTAAGGAGATTCCCCTCACTAGAATACTCTCACCACTTCTTCAAAGGCAGGCAGCAGTAAGTAAGGATTGGATTTGGGTGCAGTAAAAACCATCTCAGAGCGCTCTGAGTGCTTTATCTCCTCCACTGCCTGGGCAACCGCTCCTCTACCCCCTCTGAAGGGAATTAGGCTATTAAAAACCACACACATGCATGCACACAGGCCACGCACAAACATTCACCCACAACCACTGCCAAGATGTGGAGAGTGCATTTGCAGCAGGCTCACTGGGTCCAGCATGCCTCCGGGTGAGACTCCACAGGGGCCCCACGCTATTAACTGCTAACCAGTATAGAGACGGAGGCCTGCAGGAGGAGGTGCCAGGAATATGTCCGTCTGTCATTACTCTCACCATGCAGCTGATTACAGTTCAGAAAATAAATGATTTCAGCCTCACAAGGCTCTTTCCACCAGAGACTGTTGTTATACAGCATGTTGTGCTGCAGCAGGAAGGAAACAGCAGCAGCCTGTTAACATGTTTTATATCTGAAACTGTTCAAAAATACAATCAAAGTAAACTGTAATCTGATCAGGCTGTTATAGTGAAGGCTTCAAGTATACAGGGGAACGTTGGAGTTTTTGTACCTGCTCTGTATTTTCTCATGTTTGTGTCAAATGGGGACAACAATTTTTAAAATTGGTCCAGTATTGAGTTAAAGTGCTGCAGCCAGCAGCTGCAATACAACACTATCACTGGGTTTTTTAACATTGCAGGCAGATTGTTATTTAGAGTCTAAAAAGACGAGAAAAGATCCTACAGAGAAATAAAACATTTACAGCTGTTATTGTATCCATGGATGGACACGAGAGCAGCAAACTCCAGTAAAGCATAACTAGAAGAGATGAGGAAAGGAAAAAAGGAGGGAAAACAGACAAAGACAGGCACTTAAACATAACTACAAACTAAGAGCAATACTATACAACCTATACAAACCTAACTATACAAACAGGAACATACACCAAAAAGCCTCATGATAACTGAAACATGAGGAAATGAATGAACTGAAAACAGTGTGAAAGCATCATGAGACATAAAAAGGCCCTCCACCTCAGCACGAAGCCTTTCTCCTGGTTCTTCTGTGTTGTTTGATCATGTGGAAGAGGCCACACAAGATCTGTTGAAGTGAAATGTTTTATGAAATGTTTTATTTCTCTTTACGTTTGTTTCCATAATGTTGTCAGACACTTATAATAAGTGGCAAAATAAGTGGATGAAGAGTGATGATGCACATCTGATTAGACTGCAGACGGTTTCACAGCTGCCGGCTGCAGCGCTCTCATTCAGAACTGGACCAAATTCAAAAATGGTTGTCCCCATTAGTCAGTCAAACAGCCAGATCCAGGTTAAAAAGTTTCCTGTTGAGCACAACAAACTGCTCGTCTTAACCCTTGTGTTGTCTGAACTTTCTGTCTTGTCGTTCGGGTCAAAAATGAGCCACCTTCACTAAACACCTGAAATAAAACAGCTTCATTGAATTTTAAATCTCTTGCATAAAGAAACAACCTGTCATTTATCACACACTTTGTGAATATCCAGGTTTTCCCTCTTTACAGTGCAGAGAATTTAGATTTAATCAGTGGAATCCACTAGTTTTACTACAACACACCTGTCATAACTGGTTGACTTTTTTTTTTTTAATGAAGAAGGGGTTTATATAAAGATACTGCATATGTGTCAACATATTTCTTTAGCAAAGCAACATGCATGTATGCATGCATGCAGTTTTTATGTTTTTTGTGATATTAAAATTATTTTATAGCTGCCGGGTCAAATGACTCCTAAGACAAGATTCGACCACAGATTTGATTTTGACAAGATTTCCTGATTTGTATTTGTTGATGTACAGCTTTCATGAAAATATGAACAAAGGAAATGTTTTATATTTTCTCATGTAGGGTCATTCTAGGAAAAGACATTGAATTTCAAGTTGAAAAAAGATAATTAAGGGGATTTCCTCTGCTGTTAAACATAGTGGCAGGTCATGTTTGACCCCTAAGACAACACAAGGGTTAAGTTACTTTGTTAAGTAATGATTGGTGCCTGTTGTGCTTCTGCTTGGTTGGAAGGAAAACCTGCAGTCACATGACCTTTTCTGGAATAGTTTGGACACGCCTGATACGTCTTCTGTCTCTCCTGTTATAACCTATGGTTATAACCACCACGCCACCTGATTGTAAACACATTTTATGGAACTTGTTGACAGATTCTGTTGTTTTTCTTGGAAGGAAAGTCTCAAATTGATGCAGCAGAACCAGAGCTATTGTGAATGCATTGCGTCAATGCAATCTTCCTCCTTATTAAAACCTAGCGCCTACATTACCCACAATGCAACTTGACCACCAATAATTCAGTCAGATATTCAGTAGTGATATGCATGTAGCAGCTAATGTTCCCTGCAGCCTGCAGCAGAGAGGAACAGAGGTCTCTCTTCTTTCTCAGTTCACACCTGCAGGTTTTTTTTTTTTTTACTTTTCTCTTCGTTTTCAGACTCTTCAGAGCCACAAAAAGCTTCATAATAGTTGTTTCACACACACAGTTTGACTTCCAAACACATTTATAAATAGACTTGGATGTGTACAATGTGCAGAACTCCCCTTCACCGCATATCCAAGGTTTTCTCCCGCTGTATATTATCTGTCATCAGTTTAGTGATGGACGCCGCAGCAAGCTGTAGGTGGAGCTTAAAGGCTCATGAAGCTTCATGAAGCTTCATGAAGTCCTTCCTCAGACACAGTGAGGACTCACCCTGCTCAGGGACAGACAGAGCAGTGTGTTAGGGATTCTCGGGGCCTACGGGAGATTAGGCTGCTGGAGAGCTGCAATTAAAGCGACACAACTCTCTATCTCTGTCTCCTCCTCCTCATCCAGCCTCACATAACTACAGGTTACTATGGATACACCCCCCCCCCCCCCCCCCCCCCCCCCCCCCTGGTCTGGCTCCTGCATCCTCCCCTCTTCACCTCCGATCGCACCAAACATTCATCCTGTTCTTCGTTATCTTTTCATTAACACCTGTCACCTTCGTTATCACCTCTCTTCTCTTAACCAGCCTGTTTTTTCCCTTTCTTCTTCTTCTTCTTCTTCTTCTGTCCTTCCTCTCCGTCTATCTGACTTTCTATCTGTCCTGCTGCTTGCAGCATGAAACCAAATGTCAGGTCTGAGCTGGTACTGGGAGGAATCGGAGGGGAGGCAGATGGAGGAGAGAGAATGAAAGAGAAACAGAGTTAGAGGGAAACAGTAAGAGGGGAGAGGATGCTGAGACAGAAATGGGAAAACTGGAGACGATAATGTTGACCAACTCACAGTATCCAGTATGTGCACACACACACAAACAGAGCTGGAGGCTTTCAGAGGAAATAAAGGCTGAGAGAAAGAAAACGTTTTTAACAAATACGAAAAATATTCTGTCAATCAATAATCTTTTGTTCAGATATTGTGACTTTTTTATTCTTAATTTAAGCTTCAAAGTTTGAGATGCACCAGCGTTTCAGCTTGACCTTCATACAAACAAACATTTAAACTGCACAAATCTACAAATCTTTATATCATCTTAACTTCTAAGTTAAGAACCATTAGTTTCATGAGGAGCTTTGAATGTTTCCCTCATGTTTTTCATTGTACTGCATCACGACTGTAACAGGCATATAAATATACTAATGTGAGACCTTTATTAGACAAATATGTGAAAACATTATTTTACATCATATTAAAAAGTTAAAGATGTCCTAAAAGATATTAAATCAAAAAAGTTTTCCCTGGTGAAACGTATCATCATATAATGGTCTAAACGAAAAATTATGCACATTATTGAATGTTATAATTATGCATGTTTCCTATGATAACTTATACATTTTGGCTATTCTATTTAAGGTTGCAAAATTATATATAAACACTTTCAGGGTGTTTGCCTATGATATTTATATGATTTTCTTTTTTTAAACATTTGTTCTGTAACTTAACTTACTAAGTTAACTCACAAATAACAATGTTGGCTTTTGGTTCCTGAGTTTGTTTGAAGCGTCCTGTTCACCTCTAGCTGGTTTTGTTGTTTTATACTATTGTACAGCACCTCCGTCATAATAACCTGCCATGGACCAGCATGTGTTGTTTCTGGGGGAGGACAGTCTCACTTCTTCTGATTCAAGCACAATGTTTACCATTAACTTCCCCCGAACACCTGTTCTCCTTCCTGTTTTTGAAGTGAACACATTTAAAAGAGAATAAGGGATTAGAAGACCTTTGAGGGGTATTTTTTAACTATGTGGGTGTGATGCGTTAGCCTGTGTGCCATGTCAGACTGGCTGTGAGATCAAAGTTTCTCCTCTTGTCACGAGTGGGAACAGTCGCTCTTTTTTATCACAAACACTTTCATCACAACCATAAGTACCATTTCTTCATGCATATTTTGGATTTACTCCCGCTTTCATGTCAGAAGTGTTAATAATTCTTAAACACTGATGTTATGCAAGTGACCCCGTTTCTGAACCACTGAAGTCTTTTTGCTTCCATCTGCTCTGTTCTTCAGTTTCTCTGCAGCTGCTTCACTCTGAAACCTGGAGATTCTCAGGGTTCTCACAATGACAGAGAAGAAATAAAGAGAGGATAGAATGATTTTGGTTTTGGTCTGGTGGTGTTGAAGCTCCTTCTTCTCCCAACAGTTCAAAAAGACTTCAAAGAGATTGTTGTTCTAAAATGTTCTGATTATCATGACTAAATTGATCCGTGACATAACTTATTAAGTACCTTTTTTACCATTGACCTCCACTGATAAGTAGGCAGACAAGTCAAGCTGAAGTGTCGAGTGTATGGAAGAGGAAGTGCTTTTTAAAAATGTTTTGCATGACAAGAATTAAGCTAAAATGTTGTGATTAAAGTTAAAATGTGGAGGTCGAACTTTATATAAGAACAAAATAACTTTAAGTCAACTGCAAAAAGTTAATCCTAAAACAAGGTTATTGCTAACATTTCTACTTTGTTATTGAAATTTAAAAATAAAATCCTCTAATTTATTTTTTCCTAAGCCTGGTACCCAAAGCTTCAGTCTTTCATAGGTCTTTCACTACCAGGAGGGGAACTAATTTAGGAAACGCTCATAGATCATATCTGAGGTCGTATGGTTTCAAGGACTTGTTGAGCCATTCGTAGGAAACTGACTTTGTTTACAATGGAGCTGCATTCAGCTTTATATTCCATCTCACACAACCCAGGAAGCAGAACAACTATTGCAACCACAGATAACGTTAAATATGTAAAACATGTTAAATATGTACATTTTAACCACAAATACATTGATTGTGAATGTTTGAACCTCTACTATCTGC
Organism: Centropristis striata; assembly: GCF_030273125.1. Classification (NCBI taxonomy): domain Eukaryota; kingdom Metazoa; phylum Chordata; class Actinopteri; order Perciformes; family Serranidae; genus Centropristis; species Centropristis striata. The sequence goes on along the minus strand of NC_081526.1, from coordinate 39,063,046 downwards.
TCTCATTGTGATATGTAACTTCCATTGTTTACTTTACAAAAATGTATGAATTATTTTTTTATTTACTGTATTAGTATTTGTGCATACTCATTTCCCACTATAGACTGATAACATGTGTTATAGAGGCAATTTTGCATGGATATGAATACAGGTGTGCCTTCAGATTTTGGCGTGCACTTTGGTGTGCATAAAGTTTGAAAACCACTGGTTCATACCATGCTGTAAACATGTTTGAAGACTTAAAATTGTAAAAAAAAAAAAAAAAAACTTTGGTTAGGGTTAGTTATCAAAATGACCAGGTTAAGTTAGATATAATTTTTTTCTTAAAAGGGTAGGACTTAAAAATGGAAATTGTTCTAGACATAACTTCCAACAACGGGACATAAAACCACTACAGGACACTACTGGTGTCCTGCTGCATGATCCTGGGTTGTTGTGGCAACATATTGCTGCATCACAGTGACATGCTGATGAATGTATCCAGGTAACTACAACACCTACAGTACTGTGCAACAGTCTTAGGCAGGTGTGAAGAAATGCTGTAAAATAAGAATGCTTTCAAAAATAAAAACGTTTATAGTTTATTTTTTATCAATTAACCAAATGTGTGAGTGAACAGACCAGTAATCTAAAGCAAATCAATATTTGGTGTGACCACCTTTTGCCTTCAAACCAGCATCAATTCTTCTCTGCATTTTTTCAAACCTGCCTAAGACTTTTGCACAGTACTGTACAATTTATATTGGGATTTAAATGTTGCACAACAACTCTGTGTTGTGCAGTAATGTACAACACCAACATTTGGGTTCTCACAACCTTAAACACAGTTCTTAGAACCTCATAGCCTTTAAAAAAACAGTATAGGGATGCTGGTATTGGTATTGTCCTACGATCATATAAGAAACATGAAATAAGACCAGCTTTAGGCCCCGTTTACACGAGGACGCTCGCGGGTAAAAACTACAAAATATTTTATGTGAAGTGCCTTTCGTTTAGACGGTGACGGCGTTTTTGGGGCTTAAAGACGCAAAAATCTGAAACCAGCCTCCAAAGTGTAAAAGTGTAATCCTCTCCTCCGTAGCGTGTCGTCTACACTGACAAGACACAAAACTCTGATCTGATCTGCTCACGTCACGTATGTGTTTACGTCACATACATGCTCCAGGACAGGAAATAAAGAAACGTGGGATTATTTCCATGGTGGGACCTTCAAGCTGCTCTGGCAGCTCTAATAAACTTACAGGAGTCTTTCCACCAAATGTCCAGGATATGTACAGATAGTATTAGTGAACAGAGAAGGATCTGGAATTACCTCCATCACATTCTGGATGCAGCGATTGGTGGGAGGAGCCAGACGGCTGTGAACGAGACCTGGGAGATCTAGTGATGGAGGAGAACTTTGTGGAAGGAGTAGCTGATGAAAATGTGTGGTGTGAAAACTTCTGCATGCCCAAAGATGCTCTTATGGCTTTAAGTGATGCCGCCTGGCTGCATACAATCACATTCCACACACTTTTGCGTCACCGTATGCAGCAGATTTCCTCCTGAAAACGCTCGTCTAAACGAGGAATAAAAAGTGAAGACGAGACGCCACTTTTGCGTCTTCTGTTCAGACCGTCATCATGTAAACGGAGCCTAAATCTTTAATATTCTACCAGGAACATCAGTGTGTCTCAAGTTCTTCCTCCTGACGTCAGCAGCCCCCTCCCCTCTCTGCGGCCCACCTGTGTGTCAGAGATAGAGGTGAGGTCGGCCTCTAACAGGCGGCCCGGCTCCGGCTATCAGCCATGCTGGCCACAAAGCGAGCGGCCAGTGGAGCGTGTGAATGGGGTCATGCCTGGGAGATGGGAGACGGAGAGTGAAGCCGCCATCCGTGAACAGGGAAGAGAGGGATAACGGTTCCCGAGGCTGTCTCCTCTGCATTAGCAGTATCTGAGGGCCGTGGTGTGATCTGCCCCTCCATTGTTTGTCCCTTCTCCAGAAGCTTTAAGGGAGAAAATATATGCTCTGGATGCTGCAGTGCTTCCTCTCTGCTGCTGGCTGTGCTTTCAACAGACTAAGTGCAGTCTAAGTGCTCAGTTGTTCTGCAGTGTTGTGCTGCCGTCTAAATTCTGACATTATTATTCCTTTAAATGGCGGTGGGAGATGAGATGTTGTGTTGTAATGATTCCTCCGTTTCCCGCCGCATAACTCAGTGAACCGTGAATTTATCATCAGTGCCTCTCCGCTTCATTCTCTATGTAAATAGACGTCTCTTATCAGTGTCTCGGGTTGAGAAGCGCCCATAAACTAGATATGATGAAATTTTTTTTCATATACACTCAAGTGCTTTTCCACTACTTGAATTCAATTAACAGGGTAATGGATGCATTCACCCTCTCCTCACAGGTTCTGAATTAAAACTTCAATTCGGTTTATAATTGAGTGCAAATGAATGTGTTGGCCTCCAGGGGGGTTGGACGGATCTCTGGGGGGCCGTGTGTGTTTTAGTGTGTATCTGTGTGTGTCTGTGTGTGTGTGTGTGTGTGTATTGTGCTTTAAGGTGTGTCTTATGAATGGAAATGTGTTACAAGAGTGCAGAAGGAACACAGAAGCTTTTTTACCAAGTCTGATGAAACTCTCCACTTAAATTTTTAATATTAGTTTATTATATTTTCCCCTGTTTGAGGCTACCCATTGGTTTGTCTTCTACAGTTTTGAGTCACTAGAAGGAGGAGCTGGGCAGGAGGACCCTAACTCCCCAGCTGCTAGCTAGTTAGTTTGACAAGGTGCATCAATAATACAAAGTAAGACTACTCCTTAAGAGTCAACCCAACGCTGAACAAAACATTTTAGTTGACCAAAACACACTGAAGAATGGTCATATTTCTAAGACAGAGACACACAGTGTTATCGACCTGTCACATGGTAACCCTCCCCTGCTTTATGGTCTTTTTTTCTCTAAATTTGACCATAATTTATTAAATTACCATCATGCTGTATTGAAGAATACTTGAAACTAGAGATTGGGACCATAAACTTATTGTGAGAATGTTTCCTGAGGTCACAAATCGACTGAGAAGTAGGCTCACTTTCTTAGAGACATTCTGACTTCTTCTTGCAGCCAGTGGAGTCGCCCCCCGCTGGACATTAGAAAGAATGCAGGTGTGAGACCCTTCTGCACTGGCTTCACTTTTGAGACCCGGATGAAACTCTATGAAATTAAACAATTATTTCTTTATCATTTCATTTTTCATTTATCATTGGTGTAGACACAAAGCAATTTGGATTCTTTAATTGTAAGAATGTGTGGCTTATAAACGGCATTAAAAATATTTTAACATTTTAGTCAATTTAAATGTGCATAATAGCTTCTTAACCTCTAAATGTTGTCAACTTCAAGTCTAGTTTTGAGTTTCCCCGGCTAGGCTAGCTATCGAGTCCAAATCTCCTGAGCTAATTCTCAGGTGTCGAGCCCCTTCTTTGACAAAAACATATTAATAAATGCTCATTATTATAAGTAATGTTGGTAGGTTAATTTAGAGTTAGACGGCTGTTTTATCTTCATTATAAGGATCAGAATAAGTTCTTCACAGTCCTCTCTGTGTGCTGTAATCAGAGCTTCTCTGTTCCTTGTTGTGGGAGTCGGTCCGGCTGTGCATCATGTTCTGACCTAAAACACAACAGGAGCTTTAATGCAGCTATTCTCAACCTTGGGGTCGCAAGACTTTTTTGGTAATTTTGTGTATTTTTTTGATCATTTTGTGGTCATTTTGTGTCTGTTTTTGGTAATTTTGTGTCTTTTTTTGATCATTTTGTGGTCAATTTGTGACTTTTTTGGTAATTTTGTGTCTTTTTTTTTTTTTTATCATTTTGTGTCTTTTTTTAGTCATTTGGTGTTTTTTTGGTAATTTTGTTTCTTTTTTTGGTCATTTTGTGTCTTTTTTTGATCATTTTGTGGTCAATTTGTGTCTTTTTTGGTAATTTTGTTTCCTTTTTTAGGTCATTTTGTTTCTTTTTTGGGTGATCTGAACTGTGTGTGTGAGATTGTGTTCAGTGAGTGGGGGTCGCGGACAACATGCATGTTAAATTGGGGGTCGCGACTCAAAAAGGTTGAGAACTACTGGTTTAATGTATGACAACAAGATATTGAATTGGGGAACACATAAAGATACATAGGCTCACAGCTAGCATGTTAGCATTGAGCTGATAACAATGCTTTGCCTCAGTTTAGCTTCACAGAGCTGCTGGCCTGATGAAGTCATTAGAATATGGACAGACCTGGCAAAAGGTCACAACAGACAGCGGGAACAGGTGACTAGCTGAGGTTAAAGGTCAGATATATCTGCTAGGCGGCTGGTTAGGGAATCGGGAACAGGTGTGCAGGTGAAAAACACACTCTGAGTTACCGACGACATGAGAAATTAGCAAGTTTTAGCCATGACAGCATATTATTTATTCTACTAATTGACAAATGATCCAGATTAAAATGCATGAGATACTGTATATTCTCTCTTCAACTCTCAGGAAATGTTTAAATAAATATCCAGATGTGAGTTTGGGCTGCGAGCCCTTCCTTCATTTTACATTCTCCGCTCACTCGTCACCTCGAGGGCTCTGATTTAAATTAATACACTTTGATGATGAGAAAAAGTGGAGATATATGAGCCCGTAAGACTCAAATGAAGATTTCTCATCATGTTTTACCATCAAGTGTGCCCTGAAATAGAGTCCTGCGTGCAGGGTTTTTCAGGAAGACCGTCTTTTTAATCTGCTGACTAATACCTTCAATCATTCTAAGTAATCTGCTACTGTATGTCTCCGTTAGATCGCCACATAGATTGTGTGGTAAAAATAGTGCATTGTCCCATTTGGTTTATTAGTAATTTTGATGGCAAGTGATGGCAGCGGCCTGAAAGCACTCAAGGGAGGAATGAAATGATCACAAACAATGTCTCTTCACATGATACGGAGAAATATGCAAGCACATCATTTCACAGAGTCATTTCACTGCAGAATTTCACTGCAGAATTAAGTTAAATGCTCATGGATGGCAATCACAGAGCAATGGAGCCACACACACCCATGCACTTACACACAGACACATAAACTAGATGAGAGACAGTTAGCTCAGACGTCATGCTGAGGTGTTGTTTAGTCACTAAAGAAGATGCTGTGATGTGGAAGAGACGGGACAGACAGGTGTGATGCAGGACATATGGTGGTCAGGGCTTCTGATGAAATGCTGATTTATCTGCAGTCACATGTGATTAATGCAAGAAACACAAACATGCATGATTATATTCACCTGATTCTAATGTTATAAGATGGTTAAATGGGCATAATCAGCTGTAACCAGCAATGTGGACAATTGGGTTTTTTCAGTTTTAGCTGTAGGTAATTCTGAAGTGAAACAGAGTATAAAGAACAAAAAGCTCTGTCGCTAGGCAGGAAACCAAGACTCTCACCCAGGGGAATGGGTTTGTGTCCCATGTCCAAAAAAAAGTAGACAGTGTTATTTGTTATATCTCTTTTGGTGCTCACATTATCCTCGTAACACTTTAACTTACGGCATTTATCTGCATTTATTTTACTTTTTAAACTATCTCTTATATCGCCTAACCAGGAAGTATTTTTCACTAATCTTAGAGAAGTGGTTTTGTGTAGGAAACCTCTAATGTTGTCCTCTGTACAACATTAAGACACAATAACACCCACTATAGGAGCTCAGTCTTATACTGAGTTACTGAGGTATTTGGGTCCCGGAATAACTTGGTTGACACGCCTCGCCTTGACTGATGCTCTTCTACCGTATTGAATAAATGTTCACGCTGTTGCACATCATAGTCCGTTTATTGCCGTGCAATGTAAACAAAGAAAAAACATACAAACAAATACCGGCATGATGCATTACACTGCTAAAGCGCTACAGCGGCGCAGCGGCGTAGCGGCGGTCAAAAAACCGTTTGCCCTTCCGGGTCAAACCCTGCACAAAGAGTGAACAATCACACCTATATACACCTGAGCTCCCCAGGTAACAGCATAGCGACCCCACATATACATTGAGTGAATTACACCACACATAAACACTCAACCAAACACATTCAGCTCCTACACACCGGCCCCTAATTGTTAATGACAGACCGACATAACAATTCAAAATACAACATGAAAGGAGCAACATGTGTTAATACAGTTACATTAAAGTACAGTACAGACCAATCTACACTCCATGTACCAAACAGAGTTTTGTCACCGGCCTTTCAATAATGTTGGCCTTTGTCTGTAACCTCACAGAACGCACAAGCCCTTGTTTATCTGGAAAACCTTCCAGAACCCTGCCCAGTGGCCATGAACCACGTGGAGCTGAAGAATCCATGATCACCACGATATCTCCAGCTGTCAAACTCCTCTTCCTCTCATTCCACTTCTGCCTCTCCTGGAGCAAGGGCAAATACTCCCGAATCCATCTCTTCCAGAAAAGGTCCGAGAGATACTGTACTTGTCTCCAGCGCCTTCTCACGTACAGATCATGATGTTCAAACACTCCAGGTGGCAAAGCTGGTTTCCCTCTTAATAGAAGAAGATGATTAGGCGTGAGAGGTTCCAAGTCATTAGCATCCTCTGAGAGCTTGGTGATTGGACGGTCGTTCAAAATGGCCTCCACTTCACAGAACACTGTATGAAGTCCATCATCGTCTAACTTCTGCTGATGCAGAACAGAACTGAGTACTCTCCTCACCAGGCGGATCATCCGTTCCCACACACCACCATGGTGTGAGCCTGCTGGCGGATTAAAGTTCCACTGAATTCCAACCTGTGACAGAGCTCCTTGAATCCTGTCCTGATTCAAAGCAGTAAGCGCCTCCTTCAGCTCTCTGTCTGCTCCAATGAAGTTAGTGCCATTGTCTGATGTTAGACTTGTCACCTGCCCTCTTCTGCTGATAAAACGCCGCAGAGCATTGATGCATGCGTCCGTGTCCAATGAAACAGCCACCTCCAGATGGACTGCCCTGCTCGCCATACAGGTAAAGATAGCGCCATATCGCTTACAAGTTGCTCTTCCTCTCCTCACCTCCACTGGACCAAAATAATCCACTCCTGTGTTGGTAAATGGTGGAAGATCAGGAAGGATTCTCACCTTTGGCAGGTCGGCCATTTTTTGTTCCACTGCTCTTCCATTGTAGCGTCTACAGAAGCTGCATTCGCCAACAATTTTTCTGACAGCTGCATTGCCGTTGGTTATCCAAAACCTCCTCCTCACCTTGGACAGTGTGTGAGTCCGTTCACCATTGCCAAGGGCAGCTCCTCTTCTGAAGCAACACTGTTTCCATTCAGTGGTCCATTAACAACCCACCCAAGCACTGTCTTAATAGCATATGGGCCATTCCCGCTACTGTTAATGACCTCCCAGGGCTCTAATATCCTGGGAGCGTTGGTTCCAATTAACAGGTCGACATTTGCTTTTATGTTTGGGATGTTCACCTTGGATAAATATGGCCATTTTGCCAGTTCTTCAGTTGTTACCATGTTATTAACATCGACTGGCATTTTTGTCTGTGTGAGAACCTCTGGGAGAACATGAAAGTCATTGCTGTCCAGATTGGATACCTCCAAACCAGTCAATGAGTACGCCGGAACCACTGTTTTTTGCCCCATCGTGCTCAACAGGAAGCTGGTTTTTCTCCCTGGGACATTCAGCTTTCGCATAAGATATTCTGAGCAGAATGTGGCTGAACTTCCCGGGTCCAAAAAGGCATAGGTTTCTATGATGCGATTTCCCTTTGCACCTTTAACCTTCACAGGCAGGATAGATAACACACACCGGTCCTGACCGGCCCCTGTGTGTCCACATGTTTTGAATGAAGTTGGCTGGTGAGATGTTTCAGACTGTTCCAGAGCTGGTTGCCTTTTAATATGAAGCACAGTGGGGTGGGTTTGACTACAAATTTTACATGTCAAGCGGCTTTCACACTCACGGCTCATGTGTCCTACACATAAACATGCAAAACAAACCCCCTTTCCCCTCAGAAACAAGATTTTTTCTTTGTGCTTCTTTCCCTGGAACTGTTTGCAGTCCTCCAAAGAGTGGTCACGAGCACAGCAAAGGCATTCGGCCTTTTTTGCTTCTCTTGGGTCTGATGTAAACTCTTTAATTTTCCTAGGCACTTCCATAGATGTTACAGTGGTAGCCACAACATTTCCTTTCATTTTGTTTCTAGGTTGCGCTTTGAACCAAGAGACAGTCTTTATCCCAGCAACACCAGATGACTCCTGTATCTCCCCAAACAAAGGGTCAGAAAGAATGCTGACACGACGCTCGATAAATGTGACCAGATTAATGAAGCAAGCTGGCTGATTGGTTGTCTCCATTATGTCATGAGCTATGGTCCTCCACTGCTCCCTCATTCTGAATGGCAACTTGGACACAATGGCTCTTATATTTACTGGCATATCCAGTTCCTGCATGTACTGAAGCTCTTCCATTACATTGCAGCATCCACGCAGGAATAAGGAATAGGCTTGCAGTGTTTTCACATCCTCAGATTTTATTGTCTGCCAAGCCAGAGCCTTTTCCATGTAAGCACTTGCGATTTTGTACTGATTTCCAAAATGTTTCTGGAGGAGTTCCTTTGCCACTGCGTAGCCACGCTCAGGGGCCATGTGCTGGCAGCTACGCACCAATTCACGTGGCTGTCCTCTTGTAAACTGTTCCAAATAGTACAAACAGTCTGCTTTTCCTGCCTTTTCCTCCACTCCTTGCTCAAAGGCTTTAATGAATGCCCTGTACTGGAGAGGGTCCCCTTCAAATGTGGGAATATCTCGTGGGGGCAGTGACATCATATGCTGCTGCTGTACCAGAGCTGCTGTTATTTCATTTTGCCTCTGCATGATGGTAAGTATGTCAGGTGGACTTTGACTGACGTAAGGATAGTGTGTAGGTTGAGCAGTTGTTGTTGACTGATGTTGAAAATTCAGTGTTGTTCCAGATGTATTTACTTGTTGCTGTTCATTTTGGCTGAACTGATGCACTGAAGCAGCTTGAATCCATTGCTCAGTTTCCTTGGGTCGCACATCCTTTAATAGAGTTTTGTTGGGTGGAAGTGACCATTTTGTTGATTCATTTTGTTGTGTTGATTTCCATGTCTCAGGGTTGTACTCCTTTGCCATAGGGTTTAATGTGTTGACAGCTTTTTCCAGATTTTTCCTTTTCTCCTTTTCCAGATAGGAATTCATGCCATTGGATGATTGAGAAGAACTTCTCCGCTCTGAAGCATTTAATACAGCTAGCTTAGCAGTGGAAGCAGCAATTTCAGCTTCCAAATCCAGCTGCTCTCTTCTCCTTCTCAGCTGCTGTTCCTGTTCCTCCAAAGCATGCCTTTCCTTTAAAGCTGCAACACGAGCAACAAGTGCTGCCTTTTCTGCCTCAGCCTTCATGGCTGCACAGGATGCAGTACTTGATTTTGCACTGTTATGGCTCCTATGGCTTGAGCGTTTACTAACATTTGAAATGCTGTCATTAGGATTAATGTCATCCACCACATAACCCTTTTCATTACCTTCATCACATGAAACCCACATTTTTGTGTCAGCAATACACTCATTAATTGGCAACATTTTGGCCTTAAACCATATTTCATGTTTTTCTTTTTCCTCACATGGCAAAAGACCCAACAAATGATTATGCATATTTTTTACTTCATAACACACTTCAAACAATTCCTCAAGAGCATTTTGCACCTCAGTTTTATCATTGTTTAACATCAAACCTTGTATTGATTTTCTTATGCTGGCTGCTTTATTTAACTTAGCTTTTCTACCAGATTGCAACCTGTCTAATTCATTGGCAAGAGCCTTTGCAGTGAGTTTAACCACTCGTTTTTCAGTTTGTGTTTTAACACTACCAGCCACACTACTGGATTTATTAACAGTCTGCACATGAGTCCCGGCAGTTTTAATTATGTCCGACGCAGCGTCGCGCTTCTCCATAATGAATAGTCAGCTGATAACCAGTTCACAGCGAAACAAAAGAACCGACGCAAAGTTTATTGTCCCCCCGGCTTCGCCGACCAATGCATTGGATTTATGTCCGGTTATGTGTGCACACAATTTAAATGGCCATTCACCGGTGTAGCGCTACACATACCTCCGACCGTGCGTTGGGCGCCGTGAGATGATCCGGTGCTCCGGTGGCTCCGATGCTCCACGGCTGGCTCAGCCTCAGTCCCGTAACTCCGCCGGCGTCCCGACACCCACGTCCAGACGCTCTCCAAACCTCCTCGCAGTTCCAAACCGCTTCCAGCAGCTCCACTCGTCTTTGCGCTCACCTCCGGTCCGTACCAAACGTGCCGGTGTCCAAACGAAGTTCCAACTGGTGCGGGTTTTTTGACTAATATTATAGGAGCTCAGTCTTATACTGAGTTACTGAGGTATTTGGGTCCCGGAATAACTTGGTTGACACGCCTCGCCTTGACTGATGCTCTTCTACCGTATTGAATAAATGTTCACGCTGTTGCACATCATAGTCCGTTTATTGCCGTGCAATGTAAACAAAGAAAAAACATACAAACAAATACCGGCATGATGCATTACACTGCTAAAGCGCTACAGCGGCGCAGCGGCGTAGCGGCGGTCAAAAAACCGTTTGCCCTTCCGGGTCAAACCCTGCACAAAGAGTGAACAATCACACCTATATACACCTGAGCTCCCCAGGTAACAGCATAGCGACCCCACATATACATTGAGTGAATTACACCACACATAAACACTCAACCAAACACATTCAGCTCCTACACCCACCTCTTGGACATTAATAATTAATCAATATTAGGGCGGGCTCTGGGTTCTTAATGCATAAGTTATTTGGTACCTCCACCTAGTAGAACTTAAAGTGAAATAGAATGTAAAATCCTACTAAGAATAAACAAATTGCTTCACCTGTAACTTGTCTCTTTTGTATTATACCTAAATATATATATAATATATACCAAAATTAAGTACAAGTACCTGAATTTGCACCCAATTACAGTGAATTAGTTGAAAAAATAGACGTGATAACAGGTATTTTTAAAGTCTTTTTTGCTACCTACTAAGATTTTATGGCTGTGCACATCTGATAATTACTCTTCACCAACTTACTACTACATCTCTGGAGTTTCCCTTCTAAAACTGACTTTGGCCCTAAATGACTCCGGTGAGATGGACATTCTCTCTCCGTACGCTTTAGTGAGTTTGAATTAAGAGCAACATGCTGCCAAACCAAGTGTAACCAGAATTGATTCCTTTGGATGTTTTTCTTATGGGGAAAGTTTCATCCATCACAACAGCCTCCTGTTCACTCTGACTACACAAAATACTTTCATTATTCATCCCAAACTACAGCCACTGAGAGATACTTCAAGTTAGTGATAGAAAATACAAAAATACAAAACACTTCTCGTACTCTTTTCTGCTTTCTAGTTTTCTTCACTTTCCTGATGTTGAGGTGAAAACGTTTTCCCTGTGACGTTAGACTCTACAGGTGAGCAGATATAATCTAATGACTTTCTTGCATCTTTGCACTACGGTGTATTGGTATGCATGCATGCATTAAGGCCCACCTTCCCCCCTGCAGAAGTGAGCTCTCATGCTGGGTCTTCAGTGAGGCGGAATAATCAAATAACACTCCACGCAGTTAGCTTTCCAATATGATTAAGCCAGGTTGCCATTTGTGGAGACTAATTTAGAATGAGTTGTGATTAGCTATTTCCACCCTCTAAGGCATTATGCATTTAAATGGAACACATTTTAACCATCTGGGAATATGACAGTGGCAGCTGATTCCCCTAAGTGCCGCACTTGAGTGTTTATTTCTCTGCTTTCACTGTAATGGACCATTTACCTGTGTGGGCCGGAGACAGGAGAGCAGAGAATTTTCCTTATTGTTGGGAAAATGAGAGCGACTGTGAGAGAAAAAGGGGCTATTTTGGGTTCAGGGCTCGACTTGTACTGCAGTCATTTCACTCGAGGGATTAAGACTCAGAAAGCCTCCCTCGACTCTCCCTCCTTCCTCTCCTCAATCTCACTGCAGCCCGGGGTGGATTTACTATTTACCCCAGTTATTTATCACTTTACAGCTGTGATGGAGAGGCCTGCAGGGCTGGAGAGAGTGACACACTGCCAGGGCTGGAATTAAGACTCCAGCCTTGTGTCATTTCATTTGATTACTCTCTCTCTCTCTCATGCAGCATCAGAGGAAGCCTGTCTTCTCTCTGTTGTCCTTCCTGCTCACATCCTGGTGCTAACCCTAAAACCTGCCGGGGGCTTGGACATTAAGCATGTTTTCTTTGCCAAAATTTCACCATTTCACATCGACAGAAACTGTAGAAACAGATCCCCTCCCCCTTTTTTTTCCTGAAGGTCCTTGAAAGAACCAGATCAAACCATAGAATAGGGATATTATTTCTTAGTTTCTTTTGTTCAGACAAGGTAAGTAGGAGATGTTTTTACCTGACATGTTTTGAAAAAAAAAAAAAAAAGACACGTCACAGCGATCAGCTGACACCTCTGAAGAAGACTGAAGTTGTCAGTCGAAACATGTCAGGTAAAAACATCTCCTACTTACCTTGTCTGAACAAAAGAAACTAAGAAATAATATTCAGAAGCAGACAAAATGAAATTGCTGGAAATAGAATAGGGATATTTCATCCAAATCATTTTGTGTCTTTATGTCTCGTTTACATTTTGGGTTAAAAGAAAGCACTAATCAGATCCTGTTAAAAAACATTTTGTGGTCCTCAGCAGGACTGTGAAGCCATGAATGACTCGGCTGTGACCAACAGTCGATGACAAAAAAGCTCAATTTTTCTAATATCAATAACTCTTGTGCACAAATCTTGTACATATAGATTCTACTTTATTCCAATTGCTGTAAAATAAATGATCAAAGAAATTCAACACTTTCATTATAACTTTATTCGGTACAAAAGACATTGAGTTTTCCATACTTTTTATCACGATTGTGCTGATTCCATATAAGTACAGTAGTGTTCAAAATAATAGCAGTCCAGTGTTAAATACGTAAATCATTTTAGCTGAACAGCCTATAATTGTTTGCACCTCTTTAAAAGTTTTCTCCTTTCCAATCAACTTTTTAATTAAAGTACGCTGTTCTTCTGATCAATGTCTTAACCACCTATTTTCCTCAGGCTTTCAAAGAGAAATGCATGTTAACAAGTGCTGCTTCATCTTAAATAGAGGACACCTTTTTTTGAATAAACCCCTTTCAACTATTTTCCCAATGTCACAGCCTTAAGAGCAGCATATCATGAATGCTGGGTCTTTTTGTGTGAATGTTTGTTTTCTGAGAATCTACTGCACCTACTGCTACACTGTAATAAATTATTATGTGGTCATTTCATTTTACTTAATATATTTGATAAAATGTATTAAATATAAATGCGTCCTTGATTTTGAGGCAGTTGTTTAAGTAACTTTAATATAAAAATGTTTGAGATAGAATCTACTTATTTTGACCACATTAAATATATTCTTTATGTGTATGTAATTCTAAATCAAGAGAATTTTGAATGAATCCAACACAATAAAATTAGTCTGTTTTTAATAGACAGGCACTTCCTGTTAAGTTGTTATTAACTCAACTTGATTAATTATTAACGTAGTTAGATTTAATTAATAATATTGCGTGCAATCTGTTGCCTCAGTTTTATTGAGTAGCTATTGTTTATCTTTTTTCACAGTGTACCTTGTTTGCCATGTAGCAATAAAAATATACTAAAAACCTGGATTAATCTGGTTAGTCACATTGGACTGCTATTATATTGAACACTACTGTTATTGTTATTATTATCATTATTATTATTATATATATTAGGCTAGTCTTGTGTCTTTATTATGCAACCAGAAAAGATTTAAGAGCAAAACTTCAACACTGCATTTGGAAAATAGATTGAAAAGACAAACTATCAAAGCTGCAAAACCAAAATAAGTTGAATTGCAAGTACAATACATGAAAAAACGTCTGTTTGCAAATCCAAAAGTTTTGCTTTTTAATCCAAAAGCTTTGTTTGCTGCTGAGCTAAATATCAGGAGTGGAGCTGGAAGCTTGGAGAGATGTCTCTCTCTCTCTGTGTTTGCCAACAGACATTTCTCTTCTACAATAACTGTTTTTCTCCTTGCGAAAACAATTTTTTGATTAAAGTGTCTTTAGTTTTGCTCTCAAGCTTATTCTGTTTGATTGCATAAATTAAGACATAAAAGTATTTTACCCCACAGAGGTTTGTATATCTAAGTGACAAACGAGGCCACAGTAAGTCGTTCAGCATATAAAACATGTTTGTGTTCAGAGTAGTCAGGCGGCTTAGCCAAATAAAGGGGACACGTCGGACAAAAGCACCACATTTTTTCCACATGCTCTCTATCATTATAGGTTTCAATTTTTGGTAGGAGCCACTTCATCAAGATTGTGGATCGGAGATGGCACCCATATAAAGTCTATGAGAACCAATATATCTTCCAATCCACTTAAAAGGTCAATCTTGGTGTCAAAATATACATTTTCTGTGTCAAGGAATCATTTAAAGCTATTGAAAATATCACTAGATAATTATTTGATCAAATAGATATGTTCATTTTCACCCAGACTGGTAGGTCTGCAAGTGCTGCAGCAGGGAATCCTGAGCTGAAAATGAATCTATGTTCACGGAAGAGTGAGGATTAGCTGCAATGTACACTGCTAAAAAAAAAAAATCAAGGGAACGCTTTAATCTCATGTCAGATCTCTAGTGATATCCTCAATAGCTTTAAATGATTCCTTGACCCAGAAAATGCATATTTTGACACCAAGATTGACCTTTTAAGTGGATTGGGAGATATATTGGTTCTCATAGACTTTATATGGGTGCCATCTCCGGTCCATAATCTTGATGAAGTGGCTCCTACCAAAAATTTAAACCTATGGTGATAGAGAGCATGTGGAAAAAATGTGGTGCTTTTGTCCGGCGTGTCCCCTTTATTCTTAAATCTGGTCCTAAGCCGCCTGACTAGAGGGTTAATGTAGAGTCAGTCTCTCCTGCAGGAGGAACAGAAAGTGGAGGATCAGGACAGAAGAAGACTTTCTGTTATCAGCGTCCCGGAGCAGATTGCCTCATTTCCTCCTGTCCGTCCACATCTTCCCCTCCACCTTCTCACTCTCCCTCTTGATGTTTCTGCACCATCACCTCCACCTCCTCCTCCTCCTCCTCCTCCTCCTCTCCCCTCCACAGATCTTACCCCTCTCTAACTTTTTCCTGCCAAGCTCACTTTCTTTTGTCTGTGTGCTTTGACAGAGTGAATGATGTTGATCATTACGAGGCTCTGATGGCTCCGTATCAGAAGAAATCCTCCTCAGCGCTCCGTCAATGTCACCAAGAAGCCATTCTGAGGGTAATGGTCCAGCTCCAGCACCCGGATCTTTGTGGAACTTCAGACTAAAAAAAACCAATAGACTACGCTTTTATGAACACAACATTTTCTCAGGATTAAAGGAAAAGTTTTTAAAATTTTTACAACACTCTTATGTCTGTTTGGTGCAGGAGACGTCAGCACAGCATAAAAACTAGAAGGATGAGAGCAGATAAGATCCTTTTATTGATCCCTGAGGGGAAACTGAGCACAAGGACAGAAATAAGTTCAGATAAAGTATATGGAATAAAAACAAGAATGAATTAAAAGGCAAGCAGTACACACAATCAGCTGCAAAGTTAAAAAGTAAAGTATGTGTAAGATCTACAATCCTGATTTAAAAAAAGTTTGCCCAGTTTAACTTAAAATTAAAACAGAATGCAGGAATTAAGAATTGGTGTGCATGTTGACAAAAGTCTCTGTGCTGTATTCAAATGAAATAAAAATTCCAAATAAATGCCTTCTGCTTTAACATATTTCACAGTGTCACAGCTTTTATTGACCAGCAGAGGGCGACTCTACTGACTGCAAAAAGAAGTTTGATTGCATGGAGCTCTTTTTAAATTACCCTATTTCTCAATTAATTTATGATCTCATCCATCAGTATCAATATTGTCATAATGAGTCTATGATCCTAATCAGTATTTAAAATTCTTCTTCAATACAGCGTTGTCACCTTTTTAAAACTTCTCTCTTTCTGAACCGTAGTTTGAAGTGGTTCCACGTTTATAGCTGGTTGCCGGTAACTTGCGTCTCAGAGTCCAGGACAAAGAGTGAGGAGGATCCAGGACTACATACTTTTGCTCACAACCGCACATTTAATTATCTTGTCTTGGCAAAAAGCAGAATACAATACACCGACCTGGTTACATGCTGTCTGGGCACTGCTAGCTTTTCTGTACATGTCTGTCTCCATGGATGTCTACCTGTCACACTGTTTACCTTCCTGCATGGCCACTGTCTTAAAGGGACAGTTACAGCATGGTGGCCATTTTAAATAATGATGTTACCATTTAGAGTAAAATATCAGGGTTTCTGCTATGTTCATTTAGAAGCAGAGACCCGCCGCTGCTATATTATGCCTGCTGCTCATTTAAATTAGGGGATTGTTTCATTTAAAATAATTCTGTAGCAGTGACCACATGGCTGTCTTGCTGCGGGAACGGATGGAGACGTCATAACAACCGTAACATGCTAGCACTCTGTTAGCATTACTGCAGTTTCTGAGTGAGATTAGACTGCCTGTAAGAGCGGATGGCTAGCTAACGTTACTGAAGAGAACAAAGCAGACTTCGGTCAGTCAGCCTTCACTTGTTTTCCCGGTGCTTTTAGTTACTAAGTGTTACGGTTAGAATGTGTTAGACCTGCCTTCAAAATAAAAGCAAGCACATGTAGTTTTCAAAACAAGAGCACATGGAAACATAGAAAAACATAGAATAACCCTTATTCTCCTTTAGAACAATTAATTAAAATATGCAATGATTAAGATGGAATAGTGGAATTGGAATGTGTGAGAGGCACCAAATTTAGGCTTTTAGGGCAAAAAATTAGGTAGCATGCCCCCGGACCTCCCTACTTTGCTCATTTTCTTCCATCATAGTCTCAGAAAATCCTGTGGGAAACACTGGTTCTAAACCTTGTTTTGTCATTTTTCATATCTTCTTAACTGCTGATTTGATATTTACACACACACACACACACACACACACCATCCAGGAGAAATAGCCCTTTACCCCCCTAGAGGAAAGACTAGATGCTTTAGGATGCTAACCTTGTGGCTGACAAGTTGACGACATAGACTATTGTAGGTGCAGTTTCTTTTCAAAATACTGAGAATGCTTGCGTCTAAGAAAGTCTAAGAAAAATGCAGAAAGCCAGTGTGAAGCCTTTAGTTTCATGCAGCATGGAGAGAAGTCCTCAGCTTTCTCTCCCAACAAAAGAAACTCTTACAATTTTATACAGAAATTCAGTCTCACATGCTCAAAAGACCGGAGGTCGTCACAGGTGAAGTAGCAACTTCATGTAGTTAACATAGAGGAACCAGACATTACAGAACAGTGAGAGAAACCTCAAATAAACAGTGGAACGTGGATTGGGAACGCAGCCAGTCAGATACTTATGATATCTCTGAGACAGGATTTAATCACTGTGCTGTAAATGTTTATTGTTTTAAAATATCAAGAACATAATAATATTTTTCATCACTATATATATAGATGGTGAATGAGACTTCACTTTCTCCAATTATACAAAAATTTAGTAGCATTTTGAGCGTTGGTTATGCTTAGAAATGCTACAAATCTGCAAGATGTAATACACATAGATCACGACATGCTTGTTTTAAGGGTGAAGCAACAACAACGAGGTCACCATTGTTTCTGAGCCTTTGAGCCCTCTGCAGTGTCACTACGTTATTTTCATTTACACCCACCTCAAGCAACAAACTGTTCACCACAAAGCTGGTTGTCCTCATGAACACGTAAAAGCAAGTCAATCTACACATTTAGCATCCTTCTCCAAGTTGACCAAAATGGCAAACTCAAGGCTTCAAAGCTGCAGTCTGGGAACCGGTTGGTGACATCACAGTGGCTACATCCATAAGTAAGCCATAATTATATATCATATGATTGTAATTAAACAGAGAATATAGCTTCATCCAAAGGTAACACAATCTGCCAACCAGCACCTCTAAAGCTCACTGACCAACATCTGAAATCTGTTCACTCAATCTTCTCATCTAACAAACACACATAATTCCCAAAGTTCAATCTATTCCTGTTAAAAAGTTCCAGAGACATGTGGGAAGAGCTTGAATATTCTGCATCTTTTCTTTGTTTAGTCTGTGGAGTCATGTGGACGACCTGAGATCTTGTTTCTCCTCATCCGACCAAAGTGAAATGTCTAACAAGAGAAGATGCTGTAATCTGTTGAGGATCTGCCAGTAAATCTAGCAGAAGTCCCACCAGCCCAGAACAATAAGTTAGAGAGCCTATAGCTGTGAGACGGGGGAAGCTCTGAACCCCTCAGGCTCCGACAGCTCCATCCAGCCGCTGATTCATAGAGCGCCCTGATACAGCCAGGTGGGAAGAAGAGCAGCGATGTCTGAATTACCTGCAATATACTGTCTGTGACAGCTCACAAGGAGATGACTAGTATGGTCACTGGGAATAAAATAAAGCATTCATACAAAAATATGTTGGAACTAATGGCTTTTTAATGTTAAATGAAGATTTAAAATGTGTTACAACTCAACAACTTCTGTCGGAAACTGGAAAAAGAAATCCCTGTGTGACCTGCAGATGTTTCTGAATTAATGAATTAGTAACATTTCCAACAACAGGCTGGACGGATTAAAGAAATACTTTAACATTTAAGCAAATAAACATATTTGCTTTCTTGCCAGATGAGAAGATTGGTAACGCAGCTCAGTCGCAAGCCAAAAATGTTGATTTTTAATGTTCTTGAAAACTACACAGACGTTGATCTGCAATGTTTTCAGCAGCAAAGGTTGTAGGCACTGTACATACCTAAGCTAAGCTAAGCTAAGCTAAGCTAAGCTATGCTAAGCTAAGCAGCCCCCGCTGTAGCTTCAGGTTTAGTGTGCAGATCAGAGAGCGATCGTCTCATCTCACTCTCTGCAAGAAAACAACTGTTTCCCAAAAGTCAAACTATTCCTCGTTTCCTTTAAGAACCCTGATGACTTATAACTTCAGACTTGATGGTTTATGCAACCCAAAAATTTGTTCTAATTTGATGGCATAGACCAAAAACAACCTATAAACCTTCCATAAATTGCTGATGTTAACTGAATGAGTATGATTACTGGGGCCTGGTTGTTGCATGTCTCATCTCCCTCTGTCCCCATTTCCTGTCATCTCATTCTGTGAGCTTGATAAAAAAAAGGCCCCTAAAGTGGGATTGTTGCACAGAGTAATTGTGTGTCTTCTGTCTCTGTAGACATGCATTCATGTGATTTTGAACTGTGGTGAATCCCAAAGCTTAACTACTCCTCGTGCATTTTGAACCGCCACAATCAAAGACACAGAGGAAGAGTTTTCTATCAGAGGCAGTTATTTTTAGCGAACTTACTTGCTGCAATTCACCTCGGCACCCAGGGGAGAGATTCTGATACCTGCGGCCGAGGAAAACAATCTAACTCCGAGTCTGGGAGTGGGAACATTTAACGGGAGATTGCAGACGATTTCACTGTTGAGGGAACTTGTGGGGGTTTGGTGGTGGGTGGATGGCGGTTAGCGGTTGCCTAGGCCACAGCGCCGAGTCCCCCCGGCCCCAACAACACTGCCATCTGAATCCAATCCACGCTCTGACGGATTGGGAGGCAAATTGACAGTGTCAGATTTCATATCGCAGCGAGCTGCAGAGAGGCCAGGAGCAGGAGCGGGGTCTAATAAAGAGAGGACGCTGTGTCTAAAGGTGCTGGGGGAGTGTGTGTGTGTGTGTGTGTGTGTGTGTGTGTGTGTGTGTGTGTGTGCAGATCTACTGACACCTACATGAAATGAAGAAAAACAGCAACCCCAGCAGCAGCGGGCCACTGCCCATGGAGCTGCAGTTACACAACCTTTGTGCAGAGCGGGAGCAGATGCAGTGGAGTGGCTACTGGAAAGCGTCGTCAGTGACTAAGCTGGTGTGTCAATCTGGGATTGTAGCAGCCGCTGGCTACAGACGCTCAGATGGGAGTGATGAGAGCAACATAAGTGCCATATGTCAACCAGCAGAACCAGCCTGCAGACAACATGACGAGCGCCTGCTGGGGATTCATGTGACGGCATGTGTGTGTGTGTGTGTGTGTGTGTGTGTGTGTGTGTGTGTGCATCAGGAATCAGAACAACAAGTGAGGGAATCATGAGAAAGAAATTACAATCATTTTGCTATTTCCACAGCAGTTTGCTTTGATGGTTGTAATCTGCCCTCTAGTGGCTGCAGACATGAACCACTGCTTCAGAGAAATAATCAGCTTTATTAGCCAAGAATGTGCACGTATAGGGATTATTTTTTTTTATGTTGCATTGCTCACAAAGTTTATGACACAGAAACAGACATAGAGCTAAAACAGGGACAACAAATCTGACATTTTTACTAGAATAGAATAGGTCTTTATTTGTCATTGTCACATGTACAACGAAATTCAAAGTGCTCTCCAGTAAGTGCAACATTTAAGAGTCTATAAAAATATGAATATAAAAAGAGAAATATGTACAATTCAAAATACCCAGTTTAGACGAACACATAAACACACCCAGACATACATGCATAGTCGCACAGGAAAAAAAACAAACAAACAGCATGAACACACAGTCAAGACAAACAACAGTACAGAACATATCTCAAGTGTGTTGAGCCATCAATGTGAATGCAGTGTGTACATCAAGTGGGTGAAATAGGGAAAATGTTAACATTCAATATCTAGAAGTCAGACAGTTTCCAAGCAATAAAACAGAGCTGAAAAAGGGGCAAATATGCTGAAATAAATAAACTTAAACTTTATCTAAATAGCACCACGAATTAAATAAAAAAAACTAAATAGTACAGTAAGTAAAATAGACAGAAATTCAAATGCAATGCACATTTGAACACATTAAGCAAACAGTCGACACGCAGAATAACCCTTGAATTATAGAAAGCCAACCAAAGAATTTGCTTTTTAGATGTTTTTTGAAACAGTCAACAGACTCATCTGGTCAAATGGAGGGAAGGAGAGTGTTTCAGAGGGCAGAAGCCTTTTGTCATGTCTTGTTGTGGTTGTTGGTTTTGTGACGGGAAAATGTAAACTGAAGAGCAAATAAAGATTCTTGTGTTGGTGAACAATCAGTGTCTCCATCTCCTCACTAAGAAAACACACAAATATTCACAAATGTCAATTTGATGTGTGTTTTATGTGCGCTTGCCCTAAGAGTAACATACGGGGATAGGAAATGGACTAATATAAGGTTGAGGTGACAGAGTGGCAGCAGGTTGGTACAGTGATGAATAATGCAACAGGTTGCTGTGACGTAGGTCGACTTGTGCAGTTTATTTATGAATAAAAAGCAGCTCAGGTTAATAAATGACAGGGATATGTAGATGTTAGCTGATGTAAGGTGTTCATGAGAGTTTAGTCCTGTGATCAGACTATTGTTGGCTGTAAAGAGACCCAGCAGAAACACATTATCTCAATCCTGACATCATTATATTAGTGTCCAATCACGTTTGATATTGATTATACAGTTCCTGATTTTATGTGAGTGGCCTTGCGGTTCGAAGCTCAAACAGGAGATTAAATTAAATTAAATAGAGAAGAAATAAAAGAGGAGGGCAGAGCATACACAGAGCTGCTGTGTGTTGTGTGATCTGATTATGTGAAAGGTTAGATATGTGGAGTTTAACATGTTCTCTCTCTGTAGGAATAAAGTCAACTCAGCTGCTGTGTGGAAAGCAGTGATAAACACCAGAACTTTGGCTTTTTCTGGGTTTTACCAGAATCTTTATGTTAATGCACACATGCAGCCACTCTGCAGAGAGAGGCTGTTTGCAAAATTATACAAAATGTGAGTCACTTATCCATCAACCTTTGGCTGCAGCTTCTCCATTACGACCAACTTCTGTTTATTTATCAGCTACCAGCTGTTTGTGAAACAGAAAAAAACTGTTTATGACGTGTGATTGTGACTGAGCAAGTTAAGTTTCAGACACAGCTTTAAGGATGTGGCTCGGTTGTTTGGTTCACCACTTTGAACTGAGATAAATCAACTACGACTGGACGGATCGTCACAAAAGGTTGTATAGACATTCATGGTTCCCAGGGGATGAACCTACGGTGGCCCTGAGGGCTCACAGCAACTTAAGAAAACACATGAAAATACACAAAACACAAGCAAACTGAGAAAACATCTTCATCAATGTGACAACACGAGAACAGCATTTAGAAAACACGCTGCAAAAACCACAACACAACAAGAAAAAGTGCTGCAAATAGACCACAACGGCGATGGATAGCATGCTAACGTTAGCGGGCTAGCAAGACCCAGACCAACTGGGTGCCGTTGAGAGAGACTAAAACATGAATCATTAATTTATTTGATTTGTTTAACTGCAACTAACAGTATATATCACGTTATAACATGAAAATATCATTATCATGAAAGAACGAAATAACATTAATAATATTATCATGAATAATATTATCATGAATAACGTGATAATATCACAAGCGTGTCCAGACATGTGCATCACTTTTAGATGTCCTCTGGAAACACTTCTGTTGTGTTCTGGTCCATTTGCAGCGTGTTTTCTAATTTTTTTTTATTTTCAGGGATATAAAATGCCACATTTTTACTGGTTCCTGTACTGGGATTCATACGGTGGCCCTGAGAGCTCACAGCGCTGCAACTTAAGAAAACACATGCAAATACAAAAAACACAAGCTAACTGAGAAAACATCTTCATCAATGTGACAACACGAGGGCAGCATTTAGAAAACACGCTGCAAAGACCAAAACACAACTCAACCCACGTCTGGACACGCTTGTGATATTATCACGTTATTTCATGATAATGTTATTCATGTTATTTCGTTCTTTCATGATAATGATATTTTCATGTTATAACGTGACATATAGCGTTAGTTGCAGTTAAACAAATCAAATAAATTAATGATTCACGTTTTAGTCTCTCTAACGGCACCCAGTTGGTCTGGGTCTTGCTAGCCCGCTAACGTTAGCATGCTATCGATCGCCATTGTGGTCTATTTGCAGCACTTTTTCTTGTTGTGTTGTGGTCTTTGCAGTGCGTTTTCTAAAAGCTGTGCTCGTGTTGTCACATTGATGAAGATGTTTTCTCAGTTAGCTTGTGTTTTGTGTATTTGCATGTGTTTTCTTAAGTTGCAGCGCTGTGAGCTCCCAGGGCCACCGTATGAATCCCAGTACAGGAACCAGTAAAAATGTGGCATTTTATATCTCTGCAGAACACAGATACACAGATGTTGTGTGTGTTTGGGAGGGGAGGTGGGTAGGAGCAGCTGATCCAGGACTTTAAACCAGAAGACCAGTGTTCATGTCCTGTTGGACAGTTTGTCTAACCCGCTTATTCTTACAAAACCTTAACTGAGATGTTTTGTTGTCTCACCTTAACTTAAATCGTTTAAAGCAGCAATTTTCACGTCTTGAAAACATCAATCATCACATAGACCTGTAGGTGACATTATGAGGTACGATACTTCTCTGCTAAACGTCTGTTCTCAACTTTGTGTTTCTTTCATTTTAAAATCTGTCACATGGTTCTTCTGTGATGTTATTTAGGAACATAATTGTCTGACTATTCTATTATAATCCTTAATAAAGTTATACAAAAATATTTATATCATTATTATTAATAACTTACATTTTCATTTTGATAAGGGCCACTAGCAGGCCTTCACAAAAATATAAAAAGGACACCTTCAGCCCCCTCACCACAGGCCTGATTTAGCCTATTTTCCTAATTATAGATATGTAGATATATTTGTCTTTATATGTCATCAAACAAACTGCATCTTTTTTATTTCAGTGAGACTTCTGTTTTCCTTCCATAATGATGTTCTTTGTTTAAAATATCTTAATTTTTTCTCTTTAAATGGACAGAATTCAAGCCCCCCACCCCAGAAAGACACAAAATGAAACACAGGAACAGTTTAAGACGAGTAAAAGATTTATTTCACATTTCTTTTCTTTTTAAATATCACCAGCTTTGTTTGAGGAATCAAAGACATCGAAGATTGGGTCACAGAAAGAGTTTAGGAGGCTCAAATGCACAGAAGGAGACGAGGGGGGACGGAGGAGGGGACAGTCTCACGTCTCAAGGACCCGACAGACAGC
Source organism: Centropristis striata (assembly GCF_030273125.1). Lineage (NCBI taxonomy): Eukaryota > Metazoa > Chordata > Actinopteri > Perciformes > Serranidae > Centropristis > Centropristis striata. Next base: position 39,038,777 of record NC_081526.1, on the reverse strand, counting down.
GAGGACGTCCTGTCTGAGGACAGACGGACGGACTGATGGACAGAGTGCTGGCTTTGATCACTGAAGTCAGAAACATTTGAGAGAAAATGTTTAAAATGGACTGGGAGGAACCAGTGGAGGGGGAGGTCAAAGGTCAGTGCACACAGGGTGAAGAGACATGAGGACATCACAACAAGAAGACAGAGAGTGAAGCAATCACAATACAAAACACACACACACACACACACACACACACACATTCTTATACTTCTATCTTTGTGAGGACCCTCATTGGAACAGTGAATTCACTTACAAGGTTATAATAGTTTTGGATTTTTCATCAGTTTTAGTTTTAATTTTGTTGTGAAATTTTTGCTTTCAAATTCAGTTATTTTTAATTAGTTTTTCAAGTGAATTTGCTAGTTTTAGTTTATTTTTTTAAATGCTTTAGTTTAGTTTTTATTAGTTTTAGTTCTTTGTAATGGGGTATTTGTTGGGTGGGAGATTAAAAGAGGTCTCAGTAAATTTTGCCTTTATTTCCTTTGTCTGATCCATCTTCATTATGTATGAAAAAAGTTGACAAAGACGAAAACGAAAGACATTTTCACTATAATTTTAGTTAGTTTTGTAACCACACAATACAGTTTCAGTTAATTATCATTATCATGTAACCTTTAACCCTTAAAACAAAGTCTGGAATCTAGAAAAAGCCTTTAAAGAAGTGAGGACCGGCCGAAATGTCCTCACTTTGCAAAAATGTCCTCACTCTGTTGGTTAAAAACGTGTCCTGGTCCTCACTATGTAGGAAGTACAAGAACACACACACACACACACACACACATACTGGGACTTGGCTTCACTGGACATAAGCAGTTTGATCAACCCAACAGTCTGAGCTCTGTTTTATATCACACACCTGGCTTCACCTGAGTCAAGTTTATACTGAGGACGTAACTCAGGTAACACAGGGAGGGGGGGGGGGCGCTTAAAAAGGACACGCGGGCTGTTTGTTTGGCCGGTCCCCGTGATGCACATAGATGAGTACTGATGATAAAACGTCTGACCTCTCACCTCCAGTGCAGGCGGGTCACATCACACAGGCACTTGAGAGAAATATGACAAGAACACTATGACTCCATTAAGGCACAACAGAGAACTACACACACACACACACACACACACACACACACACACACACACACACACAAACACACACACACACACACACACACACACCAGTCTTTGGGACAGCATGGTTCTCTCAGTGGGCGTTCAGAGCTGCACACAGAAGACGCACCGACAGAAAACTCTTCCAGATTCCATCATGTGCTGATTGGTTTTCTTCTCTTCATCGACCTCCAAAATATGATTTTTATAGAAGCTCATTTCTGCCAACGTGATGCAAAAAAAAGACCGGTAGGTCATTATTAACCCTTTATCAGGCGAAGAACCGTATTTGGTAACTTCAGCGGATATCCAAAATAAGAATATTTCAAGAAAAAAGTTGCAAATTTACTCGGTTAAAGTGGCAAATCTACAAGAAAAAGTCGCTGATTTAAGAGATTTAAAGTGGCAAATCTGCGCGAAAAAAGCAACTTTAAATCTCGTAAATCTGTGACTTTTTTCGCACAAATTTGCCACTTTTAATCTCTTAAATCTGCGACTTTTTTCTTGTAGATTTGCCACTTTAAATCTCGTAAATCTGCGACTTTTTTCGCACAAATTTGCCACTTTAAATCTCTTAAATCTACAACTTTTTCTTGTAGATTTGCCACTTTAAATCTCGTAAATCTGCGACTTTTTTTGCACAAATTTGCCACTTTAAATCTCTTAAATCTACAACTTTTTCTTGTAGATTTGCCACTTTAAATCTCGTAAATCTGCGACTTTTTTTGCACAAATTTGCCACTTTAAATCTCTTAAATCTACAACTTTTTCTTGTAGATTTGCCACTTTAAATCTCGTAAATCTGTGACTTTTTTTGCACAAATTTGCCACTTTAAATCTCTTAAATCTACAACTTTTTCTTGTAGATTTGCCACTTTAATCTAGTAAATTTGCAAAAATTTTTCTCGACCCCATTTTGATATCCACTGAAGTTACCAAATATAGTTCTTCGCCTGATAAAGGGTTAAGAGAATCTTCCTCGGAATAATGACTTACTGATCTTGAAATAATAACACTGTGCCTCAAAATAACTCAACCTGCACAAAATTGTTGCAAAATAACGAGAAACGTCACATTGTAAGTGGTAATTTTCAGAAAGTTTCTCAATATTTTGCAATACTACGTCATAATGTAGGGAGGCGAGAGTCTATATTTTGTGATACAAAGTAATTATTTTTGAAAGTTTCTTATTATTTTGAAATACTAGTATTTTGAGAATGTCATTATTTTGAGGTTTCTCATAATTTTCTGATAATGAGTCATTGTTGTATTCTCTTTTATTCAATATTATGTGTAAGTCAGCCATCAATTTGAGAATCGTCATAATATTTTCTTACACAAAGTCATTATTTTTGGAAAGATTCTTAATATTTTTGCAGTACTAGTATTTTAAGACTGGTTATCATAATTTTGAGAGAGTTTCTCGATATTTTATGAAACTAAATCAGTATATTGGGATATTTCTAAAAATGTTGCAATACTAAGTCATATTTCAAGAAAATTACTTTATATCCTTATTTTTCAATATTAGTATTTTGATAATATTTGTCATTATTTTAAGAAAGTTTCTCAGGATTTTCCAAAGTAAGTCATTTAAAAAAAAAGTTTTCTCATAACCTTGTGATACAAAGTCATTATTTTGGGATATTTTGAGTTTCTGTGTAATTCTTTTCTTCTTTCCTTTCTTTTCTGGCAGAAATGTGCTTCTATATTTCCATAACGGAGAGAAAAATAATGCCTCCTACTCTGAAAAATGATTGCTAACATTGAAGTGCAGCTCGTCATTGATTGGTGTTGAAGTGTTTCTAACAATCACTCCAGCTGTGTTTTAACTCTGAAGCATCAATTTAGTTTCTTTAGTTTTCTCCAAGTTTACTTCAACAAGAGCCAATTTTCTGCACTCTTTAAAAAAATCTAAACTTTCCTGACATGAGCTGTGTGATTTCAATAGCTTCTCCATAAGTAAACAACACAATAAATCATCTGATAGGTGCAATAATAAAGTCTACAGGACTCTTTGCAGCTGGATGGCTTCCAAAAAGGACATTTAATAAAAGTTAGTTTATGGTTTTTGGTTGGCTACAGCACTACGCTGAATCTAAATTAATATATCTGTCATGAATCCGTAAATAATAATGCAAAGAGTTTGTTGTTATTTAGTTTGAAGAAAATACATTCGAATGCTTCTATGACATAAACAAAGATAACAGAGCAGCTTAGTAGCACATTATTCCCCCTAAACACACGTTTTAATTAAAGGATAAGGCTTCTTATGCATCTCTTCTTCTTTTTCACGCTGTCAACAAATCCCATGAAAATAACAATAAATTCATCTCTTTCTCGTCTGTTTGGTCCTGCTGAAGATGAGTTAAAATAGTCGTGTTTTCTTTTTAAAGTTTGAGGTTTTTTTCTTCAGCCAGTTTAAGCAAATATAGCTCCAACAGGAATAAAATGTGAATTTGTTGGCCACTGTTTTCAGCTCTTGATGTGTCCAAGTGAGTATTTAAAAGTTTAATTAAAATTGACTACAGTGAAGTTTCTCATCTGCTCCTTGTACCTGTTGAGCACATTTCTTTTTTGTCCCTGATGTTTCCTCATTAAACCATTTGGATGATATCGAACAAAAAAGTTTGCTAAAAAAGTTTGGTTGCACTGAAACTGAACCACTTGCTTTGGTCAAGTTAAAGTGGTGAATCTGGGAGAAAAGTTGCTTTTTTCACACTTTTTTCTCGTAAATCTGCAACTTTTTTCGTGCTGATTTGCCACTTTAAATCTCTTAAATCTGCGACTTTTTTCTTGTAGATTTGCCACTTTAAATCTAGTAAATTTGCAGCTTTTTTCTCGAAATATTACCTGAAGTTACCAAATATAGTTCTTTGCCTGATAAAGGGTTAAAAGATAATTCGTCGGGTTAAAATAGGATAATTTCTGCACTTTTCACATAGGACACAAACAGTCAAAGTGCTGTTTTGTATTTGGGTTCCTCTCTACGCACACTTTGTTGCTCTTTACACCAAGTCATCTAACTTCCAATCCTGCTCTGCTCCTCGTTACTAAAACCACAAAAGGTTGACACATAAAAATAATTGTAGATATAATTCTTTATGCAGCTTTCATAGGAATAATAGGGCATTACTTTTTGCAAGTATAAGTACAATTTAAGTTAAATTGAATCGACTTGATGGGTGCATACGAGTTGAAATTGTTTCAACCTGAGCAAAAGTTTTGAGATTGTAGGAGTCGACTTCATAACGAACAGGTTGGAAGAGTAAAAGGAGCTGAAGTGTAGAAAGTTCCTGGTGAGGTTTTGAGATTAGTGTGATGATTGTAAGATTTCAAATAACCATTAAACACACTGAACATTCGTATTTATGCATTTATGTAGGGTTGCAATAGTCGAAAAAATTCATATGAACGCGCCCACAAGTTTGAACAATAGTTTGGAAAGTTGGCGAAAATGACTTGGTAGTTAAAAAAGTTGCAAGTCAAGAAAGTTATTTATTAGCATTAAGCCTAAAAACAAGTCAGGTAAAGCAATATTTGAGTGAATTTAGGGAATTAACATGTTGTTTAAATGAATCTTAACAGCATTTGAATGCACCAAAACGCCAGAAAAGCGTTCAGTCTGAACACACCTTAAAAAAAAGAGACTCTGCAGACAGGGACTATTTTACGCTGCGGAGTAACGAGCATTTGGTGGTTTTTAGACAACAGTGGAGCTCTGTGGCTCAGTGAAAGAAGATATTGAGCTACTTAATAAAAAGCAATAGATAAAATCTGCCTTTTCGTGGGATTTGTTGACAAAAAGAAAACTGTAGAAGATGACCAGCCTGTTCCTGAACGCCTCCTCCGTGATTTCATAGCAGACGATGGCACAACTCTATTCTGATGTTACTGGATCTCATCAAACAGCTACAGCTGCTCGGCCAGAATAAATTAGCACCTAAAATCAGCAGAGGTAATTAGACACACACACACACACACACACACACACACACACACACGCACACACACAGAAAGCATGATGAGTTAATAAACTCACATGTAATCGAGAATGTGAATGTCATTGGCAATGTATGGACTATTAATAGTGATATATGTATTTGTATATATTTCCATTTGATTCTGTACTTGTTTTCCTTCATTGGTTTCACACTCTGAATCTCAGATTTGTTTTAGATTGATATCTTTCACCGCTAACTGTTAGCTAGTCTCACTCTCTCTCTCAGTGACCAGACACAGAGTGAAGGTGCGTTAGTGTTTGCTGTGAGCCCAACAGTCTCTCCTTACGGCCTAGACCCCACATTTACTTCACCACTTTGCAGTTTGGGCCATAAAGTAGTGTGCTAGAAGTACAGTGTCTGTTTCGATGTGCCCCTTGAAGTGCAGAGGAGTGAGATGGCGGTGGGGCGGTTTAGCTCCGGGGCAGCAGGCCCTTCCTGTAGGCCACCAGGCCGGCCAGCGCCGCCACGGACAGGACGCTGGAGAAGCCCACCAGCCTGAAGAGACCACAGACTGAAGGCAGGTTCCTCTCCCAGAAGCTGGTGACGAAGGGGAGAGCCGGGACCTCCTGTTGGAAGGACACAAGGAGGAGAGGAGTCAGTTTGACTTTTGACTTTTTTAATTTAGTTTTAAAGATATGTTGAGAGAGATTTCCCTCACCAGAGACTCAGGCTCCTTCTGCCAGATCTGACTCTGGTGGATTTTATTCATCGCACACAAGACCTGCAACAGAACACACAAAGATGCATTTATTTATTTCAGTCACCTGCTAAACTGTTTCATTAAAACACCAATATTTCTCTATCAGTCAGAATTTGACATATGTTGGCTGCAGGGCTTTTAGTCTGGAGTATCCTGACAGAGGCCATTATTATTCCCTGGCTTTAATTGTGTCTCTGTTATTATACAGCACAGGCCAAAAGTTTGGACACACACCTTCTCATTCAATGCGTTTTTCTTTATTTTCATGACTATTTACATTGTAGATTCTCACTGAAGGCATCAAAACTATGAATGAACACATATGGAATTATGTACTTAACAAAAAAAGTGTGAAATAACTGAAAACATGTCTTGTATTTTAGATTCCTCAAAGTAACCACCCTTTGCTTACTAGAATATAAGACATGTTTTCAGTTATTTCACACTTTTTTGTTAAGTACATAATTCCACATGTGTTCATTCATAGTTTTGATGAATCTACAATGTAAATAGTCATGAAAATAAAGGAAACGCATTGAATGAGAAGGTGTGTCCAAACTTTTGGCCTGTACTCTACATGTTTTTATTTTTACCTTGTTTTATTCCCACAACACCTGTGCATGTATTCTGTATGTTGCTGAGCTGTGAAATGTAACTGTGTGTGTATGTGTTTTTGAACTTTCTACATAGTGAGGACTGGAACAGGTTGTTGTGAGGACATTTTTGGGAAGTCAGTGTTAAACTGTGTTTGGTGGCTGATGATATGTCCAGGAGAGAAATGTCCCAACAGCTTTAAAACCAGTGAGAGCTTGAAACAGGATGAGGAGGTTTCTCAACTACAATCTGGCATCAGACACACTTGTCCATATTTTGTTGTAATAAACAACATTATTCAGAGTACTGTATACACAACTACACGACACAAATATTCATTCATTCAGTCAACTCAGTTGTCATATGTTGTAAATATCAGAGGTCTGTGAGTGTTTTGAGTTGACCTCTGACCTCTCGGGCTGCTCTCTCCCCAGCCTGCACCGCTCCCTCCATGTAACCGCTCCACTCTGTGGCCGTTTCAGTCCCCGCAAAGTACAACCTGCCGACCGGCTCCCGGAGGACCCTGCAGACAGGAAGAGCATGACATCACTTATACAGTTAAAACATTCCTCCACAAGTCTCCACAGAGCACAACTACAGCATGAAACCAGCCGGAAACTGAAGTTTTTGTTGGATAGCAAAGAAATTTAGTCAGAAATTATTGGAAAATAATCAAACAAAAACAGCATGAACTGGGACCAATTTCAAGATATTTAGTATCAGAACACTGTGTGTGTGTGTGTGTGTGTGTGTGTGTGTGACTCACCTGCCGTACTGGGTCAGGATCCCTGGGGGGAAGTAGGCGGTGTAGCAGCCTCCAGAGTACTCCTCTTCACACCAGTTCTTCTCCTCGTAGTGAACCGGCTGATGGACACAAGAGGACAGGAAGAGTTTAACTAGTGGAGCAGCTCCAGGAAGAGTTAACTAGTGGGGCAGCTCCATGAAGAGTTAACTAGTGGAGCAGCGCCAGGAAGAGTTAACTAGTGGAGCAGGAAGAGTTAACTAGTGGAGCAGCTCCAGGAAGAGTTTAACTAGCAGCTCCAGGAAGAGTTTAACTAGTGGAGCAGCGCCAGGAAGAGTTAACTAGTGGAGCAGCTCCAGGAAGAGTTTAACTAGTGGAGCAGCTCCAGGAAGAGTTTAACTAGTGGAGCAGCTCCAGGAAGAGTTAACTAGTGGAGCAGCTCCAGGAAGAGTTAACTAGTGGAGCAGCTCCAGGAAGAGTTAACTAGTGGAGCAGCTCCAGGAAGAGTTAACTAGTGGAGCAGGAAGAGTTAACTAGTGGAGCAGCTCCAGGAAGAGTTAACTAGTGGAGCAGCTCCAGGAAGAGTTAACTAGTGCAGCAGCTCCAGGAAGAGTTAACTAGTGGAGCAGCTCCAGGAAGAGTTTAACTAGTGGAGCAGCTCCAGGAAGAGTTAACTAGTGGAGCAGCTCCAGGAAGAGTTAACTAGTGGAGCAGCTCCAGGAAGAGTTTAACTAGTGGAGCAGCTCCAGGAAGAGTTAACTAGTGGAGCAGCTCCAGGAAGAGTTAACTAGTGGAGCAGCTCCAGGAAGAGTTAACTAGTGCAGCAGCTCCAGGAAGAGTTAACTAGTGGAGCAGGAAGAGTTTAACTAGTGGAGCAGCTCCAGGAAGAGTTAACTAGTGCAGCAGGAAGAGTTTAACTAGTAGAGCAGCTCCAGCAGCAGCTCCAGGAAGAGTTAACTAGTGCAGCAGCTCCAGGAAGAGTTTATAGTTTCTGTGTTCAGTGTGAAACTCACATGCAGAGCCTCGTCTGAGCCCAGCACTCTGGAGTAGATCTCACAGATCTTCTTCAGCCTGAAAGCAAGCAGACAGCAGGTGAGATGAAAACACTTTTCCAGGTTGTGAGAGTTTATTTGCTGTCTGTGCTCCTACCTCTCCTCTCTGGTCAGCCCTGATAGCTTTCTGCACTTACGGGCAAGAATGAATCTGGAAGAGACAGAAAAGAGAAATATAATCCACTAGAAGTTATAATATCAATCTGTGCCTGCAAGCAATTAGGGAACTTTACTTTAGTGGCATTCGTTTATATTTTCCTTCTTCCTTTCCATACTTTCCTACTCACATTTTGTTAATAATGAGGATGAAAAAGCAATTCGCTTTTTGAAAGAAATATAAAATTTAGTATTTTTTTCTCTGCTGTTGTATATTAATCTCCAATTACCAAGAAATGGTAATTAAGTTATAATTAAAAATGATCTCCTTGATGTCTGTTTTATCTTGTGACAGAGTTTTAGATTTCAATTTTGCTTTATTTCAGAGAAATAATGATAAAAAAAATTGCTGTAACTACGAAATCCAACTCAAAACCGAAGCAGACTGCATTTATCACAGTCTGATTTGGATATTAAACAAATTAAAACATTAAACCAAAGCAGAACGTTTACCACAGTCTGATAGAGTGCAGTCTTGTATTTCTTCATTATGTTGAATAGTGAAGACAAGAATAATACAAATTATAAGTTTATTTGATAGGAAAACTATTATCCAGATAGTGATTAAGTAAAAAGGAGATAAAATGATCTCTATTAAGACTAAAATATGACATTACTTTATAATATCAAGTCTAAAATATGCAAATCTTTGAATAGAGTTGATAACAAAATCAAATTGTAAATGTTTATTCACTGAAAACAAAATATAAAAGCTGAAAGAGTACAGTAGCTACATTTTTGGGGTCAAAGGTAAAAAAAATCAACATGATTTTTGAGCATAAAAATGACACCATCAATACATGTAGAAATAAGTGTCATATAAAGGCCTACGTATAACCTGTTTGGCTGAACAGTTAAACATTTTTTATAAAACTTTAAGGCATTTTTTCCTTGTTTCACCCTTTGCATAGTTACTGCAGTTAGACTTTGTAGGGCAGAATATTATAGACACCTGAACACTGTGGGAGAGGTGATGGTTCCATGAGACCTCACCATAGATCAACAACTTATTTAACTTTTTAAATATGTAAGCTGGTCATTTTTGTTACGAGTAAAAGATCTGAGCTGATACTCAACGCAAGAAAAACGTCATTTTTTTAATTTGTCTGTTTTTCTGCTGCAGGCTGCACTTTGTTTCCCTTTTCCTTCTTTTGTCTGCAGTTTAACTTTACTTTTAAAATGTCAGTGACTTGTTGGCTTGTAGTTTACACTGCATTTAAGTTTCTAATTTAAAATGAATTATTCACGATGAACCTACTCAGGTGGGTCAGGTGTGCACGTTTCACAAAGTCAGATTTTCTTATTTTCCTCTTATTGCTTTGTGTAAGGACAAAAATAAGAAAACATTCATGCATAAGGCCCATTGTGTACAACACATGGCCAGATGTGGACACACCATTCATATACTGTTATGGATGGCATATCATCACACTATTATCTTTGTAATTGTGCAGAGAACAGTGTGTAGCTGAGTATTCACCCCATGATGGCGGGAACACTCCCGTCAGGCTTGGTGTCGTCCAGCGTCAGGCTGATGGGAGCTCCTTCCTCCTCGATCACCATGCTGCCGCAGTAACCTGCACACACACACACACACACACACACACACACACACACACACACACACACACACACAGGCAGGAAACACAGAGTGTGAGAGAGGAAATAATACAACACACCCTCCGTCGTGTCCTCCTCTCCTCCTCCTGCGTACCCTTTTTCCTCCAGAAGTTCTCTTTGTAGTAGACCATGCACTTGATGACGGAGCCCATGGGGACGCGGTGGATCAGCTGGTTCCTCAGCGGCGGCAGCTCGGGGTTAAAGTGCATCTTCAGGTTCAGACCGGGAGGCGTAGCCACAATCACGTACTTGGCCTAAAGCAAGGACACGAGTTACATAAAAAAGAGGGGACCGGACAGGACAGTGAGCTGCATCACATGGCTGCAGGCTGCACAGAAACCAGAAGATGGCAGCAAAGAACAAGTTATTGCAACTGCTAGTTCAAATTCAGACAGTTGTTGCATTTCTTCTTCTCTCTGAGGATCCAGACTCAAGACTAAAGGACACTCAGCTTTAAGGTTTTAGCTTAAAAAAGATGGAACTCTCCTCTCTGTGGACTTATAAGAAGTTTCCCACCTGTTAAGACTTTTAATTATCATTTTGTTTATTATGTTCTTAACTGGATGCTTGTATTTTATATCTTAAATCTGTCTACATTATATCACTGTGTCTGTTTAAATGCTAAATAACTATGTTTTATGTTTTAAGCACTTTGTGGAAGCTGCTCTTCAAAGCTATATAAATAATTATATAAATATAAATAATAATAATAATTATTATGATTACTATTATATGAATAGGCGCATAGTCCTCAAACTGCTGTGTTGATTGATAAAAGTATTAAATACCTTTTGTGATTAATTTGACATTAACTAGAACTAATTAAATATTTCTATCGAGTGTCCGCCCATGAAATAATGGATCATTTGACTGCCTTCAGGTTTGAACAGTGTGATTAAAATGAAATGATATGAGAAGTTTTCAGGAAAATTTCTATTGGGTGCAACAGACAAAGAGCCTGAGCTAGAAACTGATTATCTCACTGGTTTAATCTGTTACAATGTGTTTTTATAAGTGTCTACAGTAATTAATGGGGTTCTTTGCATCTAAAAGCTTTCATATAAATGTAGTGGAGTAAAAAGTACAATATTTACTTCTGGGATGTAGTGGAGTAGAAGAATAAAGAAGCTGAAAGTGGAACTAATCAAGCAGAGCAGTTCATCTTTAGTTCCTGCAGCAGGTTGTGTCTTACTTTGTACGTCTGTCTGTCCAGCGTCTCCACCACCACCACGTCTCCCGTCTGGTCGATCCTGTAGACCGGAGACTGCAGCTTCACGCGCTCCCCCAGCTCCCGGGCCATGCACTCACTGATCTGACTGGAGCCGCCTGCAAACTTCCTCTCCTGCAGAGAGACAGAAGGAGCACGGGTCACTCCCCGCCACCGCCACCGCCACCGCCACCAACACAAACCACACAGTGCAGACGCAGCAGCTTTAACTTCTGGATGCTCTACTTGCAGGACAGTCTCATATTAACTCTGCCAGGATAATATAAACTACTTTAAAAAGGAAAAGACAGACCGGTTATCTTCTATCTCTTTACTAGACTTTAACATCTTCCAAAGCCAAGAGCAGCATGTGTTCCCAGAGCTGAGCAGCTGATGATGGAGAGCAGTGAGGGGGCGGAGAGCCTCCTGCCAAAGCTCTGAGACTCACAATGAAATAAGCAGTGACCTTTTCCATATGGTTAGTGTCAACATCTACCCTCCGCCCTGACGGGAAACATGAGATTGTTACATTCCACCGCAGCATTCGGACACATTCGTCTGTCAGTAATGCCAGAAAACTCTGAAAAAGAGTCTGTGCTTGTATCAGAATTTATTTTTTCAGCTTTAGTGGAAAGTTGAAACTCAAACTGTGCAACATTTAAAGCCATATATATATATATATATATATATATATATATATATATATATATATATATATATATATATATAACCCTGTGTCCCCCAACTGTGATGTTCTTAGAGGAGAAAATGTCAAAACTGGGAAAAAAATTATTAGTTATTTTCCACTTTCACTGAGTTACATTTTTTAACCAGCATTGACTTTGATCATAACTACAACATATGAATTCCTTTTTCAAATTTAAACTGATTAAATTACATTGTCACAATCATTTCATGCAAAGACGTAAAAAATATATTATTCCAACTTTATGGGTGGCCGTGTAAATATATTAAGATACTTTTACTGAATAGTTTTTTAGCCAACTTCCGTCCTGATCATAACTAACAATTATTAATTAATTAATTCAGTCAATTTCAACGATTTTATATAATTTTTATTTGCATCATAGGTCAAAGATAAAAAATGTCTCAGTCTGGTAGAAAATAGTAACAGCCACACTTTTGAAGCTGGGCTTCTGATTGAATGAAGATTGTATGAAGTTTGTATGAAGATTGTATGGCAGCTGGATCATAAATCTTGTTTTTAATGGCTTTAATGTTGAATACACAGCTTGTTACAGACTTATTATAGGAAAAAAGCCAGAGGAGTCCCTGGTGTGTCACAGGGATATGAAATGATAAACAACATATCACCTTTAGTTCCTGTTTATATTCTATGCTCCCATTAACATGTGGAGCATGTTCTAACTGGGATGCTCCTGTAAGGGGGATGACAGCATGGCTGGCTGCAGCTCTTCTGTTTACCTAAACACAATCCCCTTCCTCAGTGGCCATGGCAACAGGGCCACTCGGCTTTACAGAGTCTGGCAGCAGAATGTGCTCCCCCCAGCTCTCCAAGAAAACAGCTTTTGTCAGCCTCATAATTATGCCAGGCTGATCAGAAGCAAACTCAGGTCAACTCCAGTAATCTATCAGGGCTGGTTCTGGTTCAGGAGGCTGTGGGATCTTTTACTGATGCTCAGCCTTCTGTTGGTCAGGACTGAAAGCATCTCCAGCCACTTGTTGGCCAGCTTTGTGTCCCTCAGGCTGTTTATCTGCAGAGAGATTTCCTGGAAAGCTGAAAGTTTACTGGGTATTAATTAAGAATGATGATGTTGTTATTTAGTTCTCTCCGTCTGACATTTATCTCCCATGAAGATTCATCGTCAAACCCGTATGTTCAGGTATGAATCTAGAAGCTGCAGACGTTCCTGCAGACGTACCTGTCCTCCGTTAGTGGTGGAGAAGATCCTCATGGTTCCTCCGCACTGCTTCACGTACCACAGGAACCACAGAGCTGACACCTCGTGGGGTTCAGAGGTCACGTTCACGTTGACAAACAGGGTGGCGAAGCGACGAACAGTACTAGAAAAAACAGTTACAACTCAGTATGAGCCTTGGAATGGGAGATCAAACCTGATAAACAACCAGAATCCTCATGCCTGTGCTTACACACTCTGATATTTTGGAACAAAAACAGAAAAAAGAAAAAAGTGGTGCAGGTGAGATGCTCATGCATGTTTGAGCTTTTGTTTTGTCTCTGTGTGCAGTTAAAAAGTTTTATATAGATTTTTATAATTTCAGCTGAATTACATGTGGTTTTATGTGCAGCACTCAAGACTTTATTTACGTGCAAATGATTCAACTCTCAGTAATGGATCAAGTCTATTTCCTTCCATGTATATCTGAGCTGTAACTGGTTGCACAGACATGAAACAATTTCCCCAATTCTTGCCAGAAACCTCAGAATATCACGAAAAATAGATCATCTTAACATAAATTAATAACCTGGCCAAGTTCAGAGGCATGCACAGTTGTTTCACTACTCTAAGGTTGGAAACATGAATATAATTGCTTGTTTTTCTTTCTACCTGGTCCAGCAGATCTTCTCAAAGAGCTGCTGCATGCTCATCTTGTCCCACTCCTCAGCGTGGGGAGCTCTCCACGGAGCCTCTCTGGGAATCTGCAGGAAAACGCAGCAGCGTTTAGTGAAAAAAGATCAGAAACAGGACTAAAAACACACAAGCTGCTTGTTGTCTCACCTCCTGGCCCATCTGGTCCATGGTCCTCCACAGGTTGTTGAAGTCCAGCAGGACCAGGGGGTTCCACATGGGGGGGAAGGAGCCTTTGAACGGGTAAGACTTGCCCTGTTGGAGACACAGAGTCACTGTTGTATAAATATGGAAATGTTGCTTTTGTGCAAACAACTGAAAAGTTTGTTCTGTTTGTATGCAAACAGATTGTGTCACTTTAAAACCAGCTGGTGTCTGAAAATGTTCTCACGCTACAAAGCTGCAATGTTTATGACATTTGAAGGGAAACATATTTTCTCCAGGATTATGTTTCTTCATGACATATCAAGGATTTGCAAACAAATCTTTTCTTTCTTTGTAACATTTCCTAATCCTAACCATTAAAGATATGTTAAACATATAAAACCATAACATTTACATTTGAAACTCTCATTTAATTTGACAATGAGACAACATTTACAAAGTTTCCCAAATGTTATCTGGCCTTAAAAACACAGTAATTTACCAATAAACTTCTGATTTTAATACTGAAAAGTGTCACATGTTTAAACTGTAATAGTGTTTCAAAAGAAGGCAGTTCTTCAGTCCACAAGCTCTCTGTAACGCTGCCTGGAAACTATTTATTTGGGGGCTAACCGTGTGCAGGCCTCCTTTATTTTCTGTTGCAACTGAGTAATTAATCCTGGATGTGCACACACTGTTCCTCTTCACTATGCTCAGGTTTCTATCACACTAAATATTGATTAAGTCCAGTATCTTGTTCTGTAGCTGGTATTTATCTGATTGATTTCATCTTATGTCCACTCATTCATTCTTTTGTTTTGCACGTTTTGTTTCTTCTTTGATGGCAGTGAAGTTTCTCTTATTTCATAATGACTTACAGAGCTATTCACTCAGAAACTTTTTTAATGTGTAATCATGTGATCTAAAGGTGTTCCCACCCTGCTGAGGACACATTTATAGAGGAAAACCAACACTTAAAGTCCCATGACAGATACGTTTAAAATCTGCTACGATGGGTATTTAGTTAAACATGGTTTTCTCACATAAAAAGGACAAATAAAACATTGAGCAGGGCTGGAATCACATCTCTTCTTTCTCCCTTATTGGCTTCAGTCCCCGTCCTGCACTGATCTTGTGAAAGAGCGGTGCAAGCTGGCAAACGCCTGCAGACTAGAGAGTTTTCAGCTTCTCATCTATTTGTTCATTTAGAGGGAACATTTGAGAGATTCAGACTAACATGTTGAAGCCTCCAGACTCCATGTTAGTGACTTCTTGGTGCATCAGTAACTCTGATGTTCCAGTGTGTTAGCATGCTCTGGACTGGAAGTTTCAGGTTTCTTGTTGTTGTGATTGGCTCTGGAAGTTGTGAACTAACTAACTAATCTAGCTGCCTGGTGCATGTTAATGAAAAATCTCCTCATGTAGATGAGAAACTCCTCTAGTAACAAACTTTGCACAGATACAAATCAGTATAATCAAGGTCAAACATTTCAGAGGACATGAACATAAGGAAAACATATTTCTGATGGGAGGGGGACTTTATTAGAGACAGTAAATTTTAAAATGAAAATAATGGTATTTGCCTTTGAAAAGCCACATCTGTTGACTTCTAGCTGACCTCCAAAGTGCTGAGTCAGAACTCAGAGGTGTGTATAGAGTTGAGCAGCAGCTCAGTTTATTGCAGGTTGTGCAACATTTTATGAATGATACAAAGATTCAGAGTAATCAGAGTGATAAGAGTGCTCTCTATACACACTCTGTCTGTCTGTCTGTCTGGACTTTTGCTTCATTTCTCAACCACACGATAGATTTACAATGCAGCAACAAAAAAAAGGATCAAAGTTAATGACACCAACTCTCTGATAGTGACATGCAGGTTACGGCAGTTCAAGATCAACTGTGTTGCTTTCTAACAACTGTGTGTTTGTGTCTGTGTTAAAAGAACCATGCAGAGTCTCTCTCTATTATTACAGTATTGAATTTATCCTGATAAGTTCATTTACTTTAACCTTCATTAATCACCAGCTTCCCCTGAAAGGAACAAAGATCGTCTCTCTGGTGTGAGAGCAGCAGAGGCCTTCTAATATATATATATATATATATATATATATATATATATATATATATATATATATATGATAACTCTCCTATTATATACGAGCGCTGGCTGATATGGAGAAAATTAAATATCATATTTGTTTAAAATGTAAAGTGCGTTATAAATAAAATATATTATTATTATTTATGATTATAAACTATCAAATGCACATTTTTATTTTCTCAGATTTTTTTACTGAAATGTTTTCATTTAGTACTGAAAACTGAAAAAAACATTTTTGTTGCATTGTTAATATATAAGTTAAATATCATGAATACAAGTTTCTGCTCGCTGATGTTTTTATTTTTTATTCATTTAAATTTAATTAATTCATTTATTTCTATTTGGAATTATGTTATAGGCTTATTTTTTAAGTTTTGTTATTTACGTATTTTTTAATACATTATTTGAATCCCTGAAGTTTATTTCATTTTTTTTTTTTTTTTTTTTTTACAGTTTTTGTTTAATTGTAAATTTTTTACCCTGCAAAATTGTATTTTTTGCTGTTTATTTGTGTGCACTTTGGGCTGAAAGTTTGTCTGAAAGGTGCCATCACTTTAATTTTTGCATTTATTTTTTGTAAAAATACCTTTTCTCACTGTTTAATGCACTAAACACCATATCTCTAACAAAAATATACTGTAATATTTAATGGTAAAATATTTAATTTATGCAGCATTTATAAAGTATTTTCTTGTCAATCATATGGCAGAACAGCATTTCTTTTGATGGAAAAACGTTTTATTTTTTACGGTAAAATATAATATTGAAAAAAAAATCTTAAATGTGAAATCAAAAGTGCTAATATCATTTTACCGTAATATTAGAAAAAGTTGCACCGTATTTATTATGGGAAAGTTCTGGCAACCACAGCAGCCAGTTTTTTACTGTGAAAACAACACGTTTTTTTTTTTTTACAGTGAGGTTAAAGGACAAAAGAAGCAGCATTGCTACAGATTATATATTCAGTCTCCAGTGGTGCAACATCTCACTTTATCAAACAAACGCCAAACTAAAATAAAAAAGACACGACTGCAGGATGTGACTTCTGTTGTATAAAAATAACCCACTTCTCTGTGTTTGAGAAGAGTAAAAGTATCTCAGCAATCAATTGTGATGAGTCAGGAAAACATTCAAAAAAAAAAAGTTTGTATCTATACAAAATATACAACTAAACCTGTATAAAGTAACTAGACACTAACCCTGCTGTCAGAAGAGCTGCTAGCTTTATTTCCACATGAGGAAAAGTTTTATCTGATGAACCAAGAGTCCAACCAAGGCAGCTAGGCATCACAAATGGACCTCAGATAAAGTAATAATAAATAATAATGATAATGATAATGAAATGTTCAAGGTACAGAGGTTGTCTAGTCTGTATCTGCGTCTTTTATCACTAGCTGAAGATGTGAACATGTGTTTTATGAAGACGTTTTATTAATAAAACCAGTTTCCAGTCAGTGAACATTGACTCTACAACAGTTGTTCCAACCCTTTTTATCATTGAGTAAACTAACAACTCCTGATTTTATGGATATTTTATATTATATTCAATGCATAACAATAACAGTAGAGTACTTTATTAAATTGTATTTTTAACAACTGCACAACAGACAGTGAGGGAAGATCAAATGTCTCACAATGTACAGTATCCATGCCGTGTGACAACAGGGAGTACAGGAGGAGGAGGAGGAGGAGGAGGAGCAGGAGTACAGGAGGAGGAGGAGGAGGAGGAGGAGGAGGAGGAGGAGGAGGAGGAGGAGGAGGAGGAGGAGGAGGAGGAGGAGAGAAAGCACACCAGCATGTGTTTCCACATCAGTGATCTGTGAGTCAGCCTCCATCAGGCTGCAGAGACTCTCTGCTTCCTCGTCAAAACCTCTGAGTCGTAAACAAGTTGGAGGAACAAACCAAAATCAGAGCGTAAAGGAGATAAATATAGGACTTCTAGTCATTATAAAACCTAGAAGCACAACTCTTCATCTTTATAAGGAGATTTTATGCAAGATATTGTGTGTTTTGTGCATTTCACACCATTGTGCACTAGGGTTGTCAAAAGTATCGATACTAAAACGTTTTATCCAGATACGATACTCATTTTCCGAATTATCGAGTATCTGAAGCTTGTTATCATAGTTGCAGTTTCTTTTTGCACAGCTGTTTTTTATTATAAATATTTAACCTTCTGTTCTGTTCATTTTTACATGCTGCATTTTTCTTGTAAATAAAAATATTTCTGTTAAATTTTGGGGTCTTTGTTTTTATCCTGGTGGTATCGAAAATGGTATCGAGTATCAAATATTTTCCTGAGTATCGGTATCGAGTTGAACATTTTAGTATCGTGACAACTCTATTGTGCACAGAATTTGAGGTGGACTGCAGTGAATTTTAGGGGAAGATAACAGATCAACAGTAGATCAAATATAAGTGGTATATATGTGAACACTGGGAACCAGCAGCTCAGCACTGTGTGTCACATTGTTATAGTCATAAATCTGTTATATTACTAAAACAATTATAAATGAAAAAAATGTTATTTAGGTGTATCAGGGTTTAAAACAATATCTAATGACTACATTAAGTCTATTCTCAGAAGTTGTTGGAGCAAGTTTAGGGCTAATACCAATTGTTACAACACATTTAGTGCTAAATGTAACCTTTTTATATGTTAAAAATTGTTTAAAATGCTTTCAGTATATCACATTAATTGTATTTTGCTGTTTTTTTCCCAGCATCAAACAACAATTTAAAACCACATCAAGAAAAACAAACAAAAAAGAGAAGACTTACATAAAGATGACAAGAACTACCATACGTGACATCTTTTGGAATATAATATTTAATGTGTTTGTGTCATTTTTTAAAATTCCAGTTTGGTCCATGTCCCGTCTGCTAACATGG
The DNA here is from genome assembly GCF_030273125.1 of Centropristis striata. Taxonomy (NCBI): domain Eukaryota; kingdom Metazoa; phylum Chordata; class Actinopteri; order Perciformes; family Serranidae; genus Centropristis; species Centropristis striata. Next base: position 39,019,846 of record NC_081526.1, on the reverse strand, counting down.
AGTTTATGAGCTGTACTGCAGCTCACCACCAGGGGGAGGTTAGGGGGAACTCTTTCAGGATTTTGGCTGTTTGGGGTTTAAATGTGATATTCAAGATGTTTATTATTCTGATTGTTTTGGAAAACTTTGTTTCTTCGATTTTAAACCCTTTACTATCAGAAAATAACAGAATAACTGGTGTACTTTATTCATATGACTCTACTGAAAATACTAATAAATTATATCTCTTTTTTATGAAGATGTCAGGCCACATGGAAACATGCAGTTGCACAACACAAGTACACAGCTCTGTCTCCATCAGGGAGGATCCCAAACACAAATAAATAAATATAAATATAGATATGTATCCACTCATCCTCTGTTTCTCTCAGCGCTGCTGTGAACGTGCAGACATGCACGACCTCCTCCTGCTGCAGCAGCGCCGGGACAGTCCCACGCTCTTTGTCAATCTCTGATAACCAGGGACGGTATTTAATCAAAGGCTGTTTCCCCATCTCTGATAGTGATAGCTCATTAATAAATCCAGTGCTGAGAGCTGCAGCTGCCTGTAAGGCAGCAGTTTGCTGATAAGGGAAACCAGCGCTGGCCTTTAGGATTACAATCTGCCACAGAAAAGCTGATTAGCTACGCAGCTTGGTTGAAAGCTAGCCCTAATTACACAATGGCTTGGCACACATGCTGCTCTACTACTACTGCTGCTGTCCTGTGAAGTAATGCAGACAACTGTCATACAAGTTGGATCAATGCAAACTCAATCCAGCGCAGAATACACAATTACTCAGTTCTGACTTGTGCAGTTAACAGGAAACGTTCACATGCTGTGTCTGTTCAGAGCTGATTCATCTCAAAGCTTCTTGGCTAATTCAAAGCTACTTATATCAAAAGACAGTGTGGTGATACTCACTACAGCAACATGCATGTTTAAAATTAATCAATTAAAAAGTGGGGAAGTGCAGGTAGAGGTTAGATTTACTCTCTACTGATGATGAGGGGAAAAAGTTTATGAATGAAAGGTGATACTGCAGAGAGGCAGGCTGCAGGATTAACACACTAATCAATTAGTTGATGAAATTGACATGTGCAAAACTGGAAAAGTTTCTCGACAAAGAATCATGCAATGGTACCACTTTTATTTTGGTGTTTACTGGAGAGGTGCTCATAAGTTGGAAATAAGTAATTCAGCATGAAAAAAGTTAAGATGTTTGATAAAGTTCTTGGAGGGTCACATTGGATGTGTTCTGGATCACCTGGTTCTTTATGCTGTTATTATTTACCTAAAAAAGACTTAAAGGGGCAGTACACAAAATTAATAAAATAGCGTAGCTGTAAACAAAAATGAACTATTTACAGATATAGTGGAGTTCAGTTCTTGGCCAAAATGAAGCCATGCTCTCTTAATGTGTGTTTTAATCTGAGTTTTTTGGCTCTTTATTGACAATAAACAACAATCAGTTGTTGTGTTAAGCGCTCTGGTTACCACTAATAACCTTCTCTACCCGCGGCTCTCACCTGTCGGTTACCTCAGGTAGCTCTGTTAGCTCCGTCTGCTAGCGTTAGCAATGCTAGTGTAGCTACCGCCATGTTGGGGCAATGTGCAGAACATAGATATGCTCTGAATTACATGTACATACCGAAATAAAATTAAAAGAATGTTGTTTATTTACGTGTAACTTAAATGTATGTGTATAGCTGCTGTTTTCTATTTTCTGTTATTGCTTTTATGATGTTTTTTTGTTATTACGGCAGAACAATTAATGGGGATTTCATCTAAAACGAATACCAGCGTGATTATTTTAACTTTGCATTTACGGCTTTCACAACCACTAGATGAGGCAGCAGAGCAGCAGTATTTCAGCCAGAACAAACGTATTAAACACATTAATGCATCAGACTCAGCAGACAGGTTACCAAAACAAAGAAGAGAGAGAAGCTCAGATTACAACACACACGTCATTCTCTGCTGCAGACACTATTAATCCTCTATATCTTTACATTGCATTGAGTTGTTTGCTGCCACATATAATAATAATAATATAATATTTAAAACGATATATATATAGAACCTTTAAGTGTTGTTGTGGGGATTCAACATTTTTTGCAGCACTTCTGCAGAGTCAGCTGTGAGATCAGAATGAGGAGAGCTCCTCTGAAGCCTCTAGACACACACACACACACACACACACACACACACACACACACACAAACACACACAAACACACACACACACACACACACACACTGTCTGTCACTGATAGAGGTGAGCAGCTTTTGATGAAGCATGCTGCCATGGAAACCAGCCAGGAAGCTGCGAGTGCTGTGTGTGTGTGTGTGTGTGTGTGTGTGTGTGTGTGTGTGTGTGTGTGTGTGTGTGTGTGTGTGTCTTTGAGTGGATCTTATAGAGATAGTAGCTAAGGAGACACATAGGAGCAGCCGTACACACACACAGCTCACACAAATGCTCCACATCACAAACCGTCTCTTCAGTTCACTTCAAATCTTTTTCAGTAAAACGTGATTTATTTATTTATTTATTTATTTATTTATTTATTTATTTCTTCTCTCACTGCTGCCGATGCCAAACGTCATGCTGCTGACATTTCACAGCACGGCTCAAGTAGGTCAAGTCAGAAGTACAGCAGTGCTACAAACACAAAGACTCTGCTGGATCCAACTGGATCAGCCATTATAGCCACATGACGTAACTGTTTAAATGCTTTAAAAGACAAAATATGTGATGCATGTGTCCTCCACTCATCACAGCACAGAGGTCTGTTTGTTCCGTTATGATCTGGTGTCCTGCTGCTGCTGCAGGGAGGAGCTCCATGCAAAGGTTTATGGTTTATGGGTTCAAGTGCAAAAATGTACTGACTGACTTGTTATCTGGGAGCCCACCACCCTGCTGATGGTGCAATCAGATGTGACAGATGCAAGATTTCCTTTATTTCATACTTAATCTAATGCTATATAATATATATTTAGTACTTTGTTGTTTTGCACCAACACACCACAGCAAATTCCTTGTATATAAAATCCTACTCAGCAATAGATTCTGATTATCTGTATTTATTTAACTGCAGAAAGGAACAATGATGTATCGTGATTATTTTCTATATTTTTTGCAATATTTGGAAAATACTAAATTCACCATCATGTGCACTATTATGCTAAATGTCATGTTTAACATTATGTGCAATAGGAAGTTCACTAACGTGCAATATTACTTCTTATATGCAATTATTTTAATCACTTATCTGATAATCTGGTGTTGTGTTATTCATATTTTACTACATTTTTCTGAAAATCTAGCACACAAATTTTCTTTGAGATTAAAAAAGTTCTATCTTATTTTATCTTATCTAACATTCTGCAATATATATATGCACATAATTTAAACTATCTGCCAAAGCCTCTTTGCTGATTGCTAGCTTTCCTTCAGATGCTACACATTAAAACTTGTCTTGTAAACAGCCACAGGAAATGCAATGTATTTGTCACTGAAAATGCATGTCTACAAAATATGTCCAGTGCTTTTTCACGCTGGCTCACTGAGCCGTTAGCTGAAGCTGCTGCAGGTGGAGGGAGAAACTCTTTTGACCTTTGTTTCTTTCACTGGCAGCCATCCAGATTATCATTAACCTCTTAATCCAGAGAGCCTCGCCGTCAAGGGCTGTGTGTTAGCTACTTAGGAAAAATACATATTTCATAATCATCTATTTATAGAAGACATGCATGTTACACTGTTTTAAACATGTGAGATCTTCAGCTTTCAGAATGAATGTTGTCCAAACTATGTCTTATTAAGACATAATTTAAAAAGGCGTTTTTTCACTGGAATATTCTACTGAAGAAGAGGTTTTAGCAGGTGTGGGTAGAGTTCAGGACTGAACGATTAATAACTCTGCTCCTACAGTGGAAATCCTTCCAGTGGTCAATATTTAGTATACCTATAATAATCACCAAAAAAGGCCTCTTTTCTAAACAAGCATCATAAATGCCTCTAAAAATTAACTAGCCCTCTGGAGTTCACATCAGTTCTTCATCACGTCACTCTAAAGTTCTGGCTTCAAACTCTTCAGGCCAAGTAAAACTGGAGATAAATCTAATATATTCAGTGTAAAAATACAGAACTAGATGTTCTCTTCATTTTGCCTCCTAGATGTTATACAAGGTCTCCCATAAAGTTGGAATCATTTTGTTTTCAGACACAATCTGAACAATCTGGTTTCATTTTCATTGTGATATGTTTGGAAGAGATTGATTAATAAGCTTTTGAGAAGATAAACATCTGTCAGGAATAAATCACATTGTCACAACGATTTCATGGAAAGAAGAAAAAATAAAAGTAATTATTTTTAAAATAATAATTATCAGGTCATGTAGGGAGGTTGTGCTGAAAGATATGATAGCCACATGTTTTTGTAGTATAAACAGGCGGGATGAGAAAGAGTCAGAAACAGCAGGACTCCAAAGGGTTAAAGTTTAAATACTGCTGTTGCAATGAATAAAATAACCATGCAATAAATCAAGTTTCAAAGCCATAAGACTGAGTTTGTTGTTGATTTATGAGGCGGTATTAATGAGGTGTTTGTAATTTTACGGCACCAGTGGAAGTCAGAGAAAGGTCTCCATAAAACAGGCTGTCCTCACACAGACGGTCGGAGCTCAAAGTCCATCAAGTTATGATTCAACGACTTGTATGAAGAGATAAGCTCACACACACACACACACATACACACATCCTTGTACTTCTATCTTTGTGAGGACCCTAACCCTTAACTTTCACCATCACAACTACAGGTGCATCTCAATAAATTACAATATCTTAGAAAAGTTAATTTATGTCAGTAATTCAATTCAAAAAGTGGAAATAACACATTATATAGATCCAGATTTATTGAGAGACTGGTCTCCCCTCCAAAACGTCATGGCGTTTCTACAGGCAGCAAAATATGACTCATATTTAAGTTTTAGACTTCCTCCGTAGCCATCTCGCTGACATAGCAGTAATGACTGACTGTATGTCCCGAGAGAAAACAAAGGTAACTAACTTTTTACCTAATTTACGTGTTGTGGCTCATGTCACCCTCCCATTCCCTTCCGGCATTTACGTACATTTATTTCCTGTTTAAACTGTCTTTTATAACACCTGACCAGGAAGTTTTTGGCCCTAAACCTCGTTCTAAACCAGCCTTGTTTACAACCACCAACCATACCTGTATGTACAGGTGCATCTCAATAAATTAGAATATCTTAGAAAAGTTTATTTATGTCAGTAATTCAATTCAAAAAGTGTAAATAACACATTATATAGATCAATTACACATAGAATGAAACATTTCATGTCTTCATTTATTTAATTTCGTCTAATTATAATGATTATGGCTTACATTTAATGAAGACCTAAAAATTTAATGTCTCCAAAAAATAGAATATTACAAAAGACCAAATGGACTTTTCCATCATATTCTAATGTATTGAGATACACCTGTAAATACCCAACCCTAACCCTAACACAAACCTAATGTAACCTTTGACCCTAAAACACAGTCTGAACTCTCAAACAAGCCTTTAAAGAAGTGAGGAGTCCTCACTCTGTTGGTTAAAAACGTGTTCCGGTCCTCACTATGTAGGAAGAACAAGAACACACACACACACACACACACACACCTGAGGCAGTGGGTGATTTACAGTGCGGGTGGTTTGACTCAGGTACAGGCAGCTAATCCAATCAGGTAGAGAGACCACACTAATGAGATATGAAGCAAAGAATACCAAGAAACAAAGATGGCCTCTGTGTCTCTTTCTTCCTTCCTCCTTTTGTTTGCTTTTGCAATCTCTTCAACCACTCAGAGAAAAGAGAAACTGCATTAGAGAGAAGCCTCGGGCGGAGATTAGCATCTCCAGCCACTAATGCTGAGGAGGAGAGGGCCGGCTGGCTCAGTGCTGGTTCAGCTCTGCTCAGGGCCTCGGTCCTCTTACTGGAGCTGCACTAATGCAGCTGTTATCAGACAGCATGTGTTTTAGTGGCAGCTGAAGTTTGAATCACACTTCTATAGCAGATTGTACAGACTAACTCAGCTGCCACTTTCATTTAGTATCAATCAGTTAGAGTAAGTATACATTTAATTTGATAAACACGATAATTGTACTTCTTAAAGAATTGTCACTAGCACTTATTGATGCACTAATAGCTCTTTTTGCACTACACCTTGATTGTTTGCTTTTATTCTTCCTGTAAGTCGCTTTGGATAAAAGCGTCTGATAAATGACAAAATGTAAATAAAAACATGTCTTTCTTCGTTAGAGTCTCAGGAAGTCATTTCTGTAGTCGGTATTCACACGTTATGCACATGAACTGATGCAAACATGCTAACAAGTTGGATCGGATTTTGAAACGGAATTTTGAAAAGTTGCAAAATGCTAAAATGCAAATTCGGGACGTTTCCATCAACTGGTTTAGAGCGAATAAACAAAGCTGCATTAATGAACTCTGGTCAGAAGATGACAGACAACCTCTAATTGTCCTTTCATGTCAGAGCAAACAGCTGATCAATCATGTGAGTTAAATGTTCGCTAAGTTTCCATCTCTCATTTAATGCATTTCATATTTTTAGAAAAAGACCCGCCCTTTATTAAAGCTTTATCGAATTTTGTGTTTCCATCAAGCTTTTCACATGTATATCTTCACAACAGTCCTGATATAAATCCTAAAGGTTATACCATTCAGTATCCGTTGAAACTAGAAGTGTTGCTTCATTTTTTAAAGGCTGTTGCTGTTTAATTTGTGTTGCATTACACTGATGGGTGTTTCACTATCCTGAGCAGAACTTTTACATCCGGATAAATGACAGAAAGGACTGTTGTATATTAGACTGCATTACTTTTAGCCAGGTGTACTTAATAGTCTACCTGAGTGTATAAGAGACACCTGAATCATCATGTGTCCTGATACTAAGTTCACACCAATTTTCACATTGTGTTTCTCGTGAATGCAGGATAATTTTTGTTAATTTGTGTTACTCAAGCAAGATGCAGATGTGTGGACATTGTTGCTTCGTACCTTTTGTGGAAACTACAGATAAATTGGAAAACCAAACACTACTACAATACTTCAGCAGTGGGTACCAAAAAATAAACAGACTTTGCAATAAATCCAAGTTGCTGGGACACTCACATTGACGTAATGCACCAGGCTCTCCTGCTCGTTGACCTTGTAGGTCTTGATGCCGTACTCTTTGGCCAGTCGGAGGATGCGGTTCTGAGTCGGCCCAATGTAAGCCCCGCCCAGATCCACCCACTTTGTCTCCTTATTCTGAAAAAGAAAAGAAAAACACACTGAAACATAAACGGACACCACTTAAGCTTCTGTCTCATTACAAAGACTTGACACTACATGGAGTACCTCAAGGCTCTGTCCTGGGTTCCCTTCTTTTAAGTCTTAAATGTTGACACTCGAGGAAATCATCCATAAGCACGTCATTGATTTCACTTCTATGCCGATGACACCTAACTCTACATAGATGTTCGTCCTGATAATCCTCTCTTTTATCTCCTTTTCTTGTGTGAATTTATGGATTACCCCAAATAAATTAAACAAGCTGAAGCAGGACAGAACAATGGTTTTAGTTATCAGGCCAAGAGAAGAGATAAAAGATTTACCAACAGATTTATTACACCATCCCAACATGTTACAACACAAGTAAAACCTGGGTGTTATCATCGACTCTGACTAGAAAAGTTTTATATCATTCTATTAGACCTTTCTTCCCCTTTTTTATAGTGGTATAGTTTTTATACAAGAAGGCTTGACTACTGCAATTCACTGTTCACAATTCTTCACCAAATCTCTATAAATGAATAAATTACACCTCATACATTTGAATTAGATTTGTCAAAAAGTACATTATTTTACTGCATACTTCTTTGTGTTTATATGTATATTTACATAGTTATGATATCTTCATTTAAGCTTCTTTGTGTGTATAAGAAGTGCTCTAAAAGTAAGTTATTATTATTGATAATAATAATAATAATAATAATAATAATAATACAAAGCTACCATCATGTTTGCGGCTCTAATATGTTTACTAATTAAACGTTTATTGCTCTTTGAAAGGGTTTACTTGGATTATAATCCTATTATTATATAATCTTTATATCAGTGGTATCAATAGGTCTTAAAATCACAATAATACCGTTGATTGCAATGATTTCTAGGACAATATATTGGGCCAATGTTTCACCTGCACAGTAAAGGTGCGTCCTCCGACCCGGTCCCTGGCCTCCAGAACCACCGGGCTCAACCCGTTAGCTTTCAGAAGCTTCGCTGCACTCAAACCTGCAGAGAGAGAAAGAAACAAAGGAGAGAGAGGTGAGTGAGGACACATACAAAACATTTCCTGCACCACACACAGGCAAGAATACTCTCCTATACATTAACTTTATGACAGGGCGGCTTCGTGCCACACCTTCCTTCAAAGAAGCTTTTCATCACGTCTTTGTGAGGCTTTCTGGTTTGCTAACCTTCACACAGAATAGATGTATGAGAGAATTAGAGGAGGATAAAGATCAAATGTCACTTTTTTGGAATAGAAACAAATCTTGTTTCTCTTCTGCAAGTCAGCAGATGTGTAACTTTATGCTTTAAAGTTCTCTCTCTTGCAAAAAAATGAACCCTCTGAACGCCATCGGGACTTGTTTTCTTAAAAAAAATGCTTTATCATAGAAAGAAATTGTAAAAACAGGCATATTGTGTAAATTAAACTTTCAGACAGTACTTGAATGGGTCACAAAAGGTTATGGGAAGTTTCCATTAGAAAAAGTGACCAAAATGAAGCTTAAAATAGTGATATTTCTGTCAGAAACATTTTATTCTACAAGTGTCATTTAAAACGTGTCCAAAAATAAAGCGTTTGCACGAACCAGATCCTGTTAAAAACATTAAATTCTGCTCCTCAGAGACGCTGTGAAGCCAACGGTAACCTGACAAATATAAAAACCTAATGATGAAAGTTGTGGACACTTGGGAAAGTGTTTAAATTCCGTTTTATTTCCAATTTTTTTTTAAAAGTATCAGAGAAATTCAACTTGCATTTTTTTCTTTATAACTGTGCTATTCTGCACAAAGACATGTTTAAGTAAAAAAAAAAACGTGCATTAAAAAAAACGTGCATTAAAAAAAACGTGCATTAAAAAAAACGACCTGAAGCGGCTTGTTGGGGTTCTGAGGGTGGAGTGAGAAATGATTGAGCAAATATTTGTCTTTGGAGTGACTTGGCTGGACATTTCGAGAGCTGTGGGAGAGATGGAAGAGCAGCAGAGGGGGGAGGGGAGAAGTCTTTGCAGAGGGGAACACAACGAATCAGAAAGCAGCTGACCTGCTGATCATGTGAGCAAAGAGTCGAGCTGACTACCACATATACTGACTGAGGAACCACGGCGTCTGTGGCAGGGAAACAGCTTTTCACACACTGACCTCGGGCGATTCCTGGCATAACTTTAATTCAATACGACATAACGTAAATGCACTTAGGCATGTACACACACATGCAGAGGATTAATGTGCAGCATATGGCTCAGTGACAGAGTGCAGCGCTGCAGAAAAACAGAGACCCAGAGAGACAAACACAGGACCACTGCTAATGTGATGCATTACATGGCAAAAAGTATGTGAGCATCTAAACATCACACACATGTGGGACTGCAGAACGTTTCATTTTAGTAAGTTTGGGCATCAACCTGCAGCTAAAACAGCCTCGAGTCTTCTGGGAAAGTTTTCCGCTGCAGGGATTTGATGGATCTGATGCAGGAGGATCACAGGCTCACAGAGATTCAGAGCAGGAGGAACTACTTGTTACATTTCCCATATTTCAAATGTTTGTTTTAAAGATATCTTCTATGAAAATATAAACACGAGAGTCTCCTGGATAATATCACAACCCTATTTTATGGCCAACACATTAAATATTTTAGATTCCTCTACAACATCCATGAACCTGAGAAGCCAGTCGGACGTGTAAAAGCAGCTGAATTCATCCAAAATCTGCCCAAAATACCCAACAAGCATTGATTTAAACTGTTAATTGTAATTTCAGATAGTTGAATGTTTTCATCTTTAGCTGCTGCCAGCTGCACATTAGATTAATCTGACTCTCTGTTAATGGAAATTCTTGGAAGTTGCAGTTTTGGAGGGCTGCGAGTGTCACGGAAGATAAAAATAAAATAAAATAAAGCATTTTTATAAATAAGTAACTAACTGTACAATATAAATATGCAATAATAAATTACAAATTACCTTATCAAGCTATAAACAAATAGACTATAATGTAAAGAAATTATTTGATATTTTATTGGGCAATAAAAAGTGGATTTATAAAAAAAAAGTATGTCTTTATTAAAATGTAATTAATTACTACTTTATGTTCGCAAAATCATAACCAAAATTATTTTTGGTAAATATTGAGATCACAATTATTTAACATGATAACTCACTTTCTTGCTTACTTAAAAAAATATATTTTTCTTTTCAAAGGAATTCTTTTTACTTTAAATATTATTCACCTGAAAAACAAAAGAAAATACATGTGAAAACATTTGAAAAATAAATAAATAAAATACAATATAAATAAAGAAATATAAAGTTGAAAATTAAAAAAAAATAATGCATCAATATAAATTATATATATACAAAAACAATTAGATTAAGTATGATATGTTAGTGCACTTCCACAATAAAAATAATAAATAAATATAAATAAATAAATGAGCTCAGATACATTGTAGAGCATTGCCACAATCTAGTGAAAACTCATAAATATATATATATATGTTACAGTTTGTAAAGTACATTTAACATATTCCAGTCCGTATTTCCGCAGCCTGACCTTAGAGAAGGTAGATTAATAACATTAACAAAGCAAACAGAGCTTTATTGTGAAATGAAAACGCTCCATATGCTTCTGGGCCGAGCAGCTCAGCAGCTCAGCAGCAACATCTGTGCAAATGTTTTCCTAAATTCCCATCTCTCCTCCCATCTTCGCCCCCGTACCATCTCCTTCCAGAATCCCGCTAAGCTCTGCTGAAGCTTGAAGGGTTTATAGAAGTTTAAACATAGTTTGTCCTGTATTACCAAACTTCAGCCTCTCTCCCTGAACAAACACAGCCTCCCTGCCAGGCTGTGGAGAAAGCATTAGCTCCGACCAGAGGAGGCTCACAAATCTTTCCCCCGTTAAATTGATGCTATTACCTGCGCCGGCTCAAAAGGTCAGACTCTGTCCTGGAAGACAAAGAGCATCTGTCTGTATCTTGTTTATGCCTACAGCAATCACTGCAGAGAGTCCACATCCTGTTGGGACATGGCTTTCATCACACAGCTTGTTTGTCTTAATGGAGACATCATGCAAAAAAGCCTTGTATAAATATGACTAATGGATCAGAATAAAGCTTTCATCACTTCAAAGGACTCAGACCGAGCTCCGCCCCCGGGTGTCTCCGTCCCCCCACCATGAAATGAAAAAGAGGACGAAGCTGCTGCAGTGCTGGAAAAACCAACTGTTCCTGAAGTGAACTTCAAGTGAGAGACGGATTGAAATTCAGCTCATGCAGCAGAGAGGCAGGAGAGGAAGAGCAAAGGAATAAAAGAAATATGTGAGCTTATATGCAGCAGCTCCAGGAAGTTTGTTTTGGAAATATGACAAAAGTGTATGAGTATGAATCTCATAACCAAACAAATAAACAGGATAAACAATGGTGCATTCACATGCTTCTACAGACTTCTCATAAATGTTTGCAGCACACTTCATATAATAACCTATGAAATATGAGACGTGTTAATGTTAAATTAAGGGACATGAACACTGGTCTCCTGTCTGTTTGTCCATCCTGCATGTCTTCATCAGCGGACTTCATCTACTGAGATAACTTTACAGTTATAACTATAACTTCCCACTGCTTTACTTTAATATCCAGCCTCAACATTTCCTGAGTTGGGAAGTCGTTCTTCTGACTGTCTTGTGTTCATGAGCTTTAAGTTGTAATGTGGAAACAACATGGACGCCACAAAGAAGATGTGATGTATTATATTGAGAGACTCTCTCCCCTCCAAAACGTCATGGCGTTTGTACAGGCAGCAAAATATGACTCATATTTAAGTTTTAGATTTTCCTCCATAGCCATCTCGCTGACATAGCAGTAATGATGACTGTATGTCCCAAGTGAAAACAAAGGTAAATAACTTTTTATGTAATTTACGTGTTGTGGCTCATGTCACCCTCCCATTCCCTTCCGGCATTTACGTACATTTATTTCCTGTTTAAACTGTCTTTTATAACACCTAACCAGGAAGTGTTTGGCCCTAAACCTCAGTCTACACCAGCCTTGTTTACAACCACCAACCATACCTGTATGTACAGGTGCATCTCAATAAATTAGAATATCATAGAAAAGTTTATTTATGTCAGTAATTCAATTCAAAAAGTGGAAATAACACATTATATAGATCCATTACACACAGAGTGAAACATTTCATGTCTTCATTTATTTAATTTATTCTAATTATAATGATTATGGCTTACATTTAATGAAGACCTAAAATTCAGTGTCTCAAATTTTTTTGAATATTACAAAAAACAATTTTAAAAAGTATGTTTAATATGTAGATGTTGGCCTCTGAACAGTATGTCATCTATATGACTCAATACTTGGTTTGACTTGAACTACTGGAAATGGACTTTTCCATCATATTCTAATGTATTGAGATGATCCTGTATAAACTTGTTAATAGTTGTTTTCAGGACACGGAACAGGTGAGCTGTGAAATATGATCAGGAACGTTTTTTATTTTTTTATTCTTCTGACACCACATGGATGCCGTTATTTGATCCTGCTCTTTATTTAAAGTTTTTATGGCGTCTTCCTCGTCCGTCCTTCCACCAAGTTTCAGGAAAATAGGGCCTGAAAAGTTTCTGTAATTCTGCGGTCAAACAGACAGAAAAGATAACTTTGGTGTAGATAAAAAAATGACAAGGAAGGAAATATTAAATAGCCTCGATTGTAGAGGTCATTATCAGGGCTTTTACATCAGGTTTTAGATATTTCCTTCTTGGTTGATATCTTAGAGTTCCTAGATTACCTTCCTGTGTTTCCTATTTTTCTGCAGCAGTTTCTTTAGCTGCAACAACAACAACTGCACACACTCAGAACAACTCACACTCATGTTTAAAACTCCAAGAAGCCATGATCAGC